>NW_021632578.1:0-52661 GCF_004799145.2 Neltuma alba
TAAGGTGTAAGTTAGATTGCATTGTTCAAAGGCTGATTAGCTAAGCGTTACTGGGAGAATGTGAGTCCAACTGATGACTTACAAGTTGTCTCAGAAGAATTCAAATGGAGGTTCTTTGATCCCTACTTCCTAATAACGCTACAACAAGAAAAGGAAGCTAAGTTCTTTACCTTGCAACAAGGCAATGTTCGTGGGGATGATTTTAGCAAGTTTCATTGACTTGTTCAAACATAAAGTAGTAGAATGATTCATCTTGGATTGTGATTTAGCCAATTATTCTATGTTATTTCATATCATTTTAAGGGTATTTATCATAGATTTTGGCTCCTTTTGATGATAATTGTGCTTAATTTAGATTAAGAGTCCTTGCTTTGAGTTAGTGTCTTTTTGAGGTTAAGATTGTCATAATTGGTTATTAATTGTATTCAGTTGATTTCTAGGACAATTGATGCTTCAAATTGTTGCTTTTTATTGTAGGACAATTGAGAATTGGAGCCAAGATCAAAGACTAAAGGATGACACAACACAAGATCAGAGTATCAGCACTAATAGAGTTCGCCGCGGCGCCAAATTGAAATCTCACCAGTGATCTCTCGGGCAGAGTTCACCGTGCCAACTTACAGCTTCGCCGCGGTGAAACCACAAGATTAGGCGGAGCTCCTCTCGGGCATGCTTCGCCACGGCGAACTCTTCGTATCAGCAACGCCAGATCCGGGTCAGAACGCGAAAATGGAGCTTCTAATCATATGATCCAACCCAGATGGACCCCTAAAACCCTTAGAAACCCTATTTCGACCATACACTCCATTCCATCTCCTACAACACCTCTATTCTCCCATCCTCTTGCCTCTCCATCTCCATCTTCTTCCCCATCCATTTCCTTCATCTTTCATTCACTCCATCTCAATTCCTTCCACTCCCAGCTACCATGGCCGACGGATTCACTTCAGTTGGAGCTTTTCTTGAAGCTATGGAGAGCTAGGGTTTATCAACTCTTGAAGAATGGTGGTGTGGCTTGAGTTCCTAAGCTTCAAAGGGGAGTTTAGTTTCATTTGCAATTGTTTAGCTATGATTTATGGCTTTCTAGGTCTAGGAGTTGTAATTTCTTAGTTTAGGTAGGACTTGGGTGACTGATACTGTAATTATTGGTTAATGATTACATTTGTAATTTGGATTGATTGATGTTGAACTTTGTGCTTAAATATATGTAGTTGCATATATGCTTATTGTAACTCTCATGATTCTCTCTTATCTTGCATAGTTGTGTTTGGGTATTGAGTTGATTGTGTGTTTCATTGAGCCAATTGCATGATCATTCCAAAATTACACATTAGGGGAGCTAAACAAAGTTTTCATTAATGAGTTCATTAATGTAAGCTTTGGACTCATTGAGTTAAATGAGGTTCTCGTTAAGAAAACCTAATGGATTTGTGAAACTCCCAATTTTTAAGTAAACTATGATTGCCATCAAAACCATTTTCAAGAGGTTTCCTACCATTCATTTCCATTCCATCATTATTATCTTAAAACACCAAAAATATAGTATCTTAGGTTTGTTTTCATTGCATTTAGTTTAGGCACCATTCATTTAAGTCTTAAAAACCCAAAACCCACCCCATTTCATTGCATTGCATGGCATTTAGTCTAGCTTAGGTAATTAATAAAGGCTCCCAAAAGTGAAACGACCTGAGTTTGCACTATACTGCATAGCTTGGATTTATCTTTGATTGAGAACCCCAAGGCGAACGACAGAAAGGCTCTCTTTCAGATTGCAACTTAACTCCAACAGAGGGCTAGCCCAAATATGAGATAACTATTTGGTCCATATTATTGATTTTGAGGAATTGCGTACTATACTTTGAATTGTTGCTAGACGAGCCTATGAAACTAAGAAGACTCCTACTGGAGGAGTTAGCAAAAAAGGTCTACGCTGGTGAAGGGTGCTAAGGTGGCAACCTTTAAAAAAAAGAAAAAAAATAGCGAAGGGTATTTTCATCATTTCATAAGATTTAAAATTTTCAAAATAGTACAAAAAGTCTGATTTGAGATTTTAAAATTCACTCACACTGATTTGTTATTTAGCAATTTTCAGAGTATTTTATTGTCTTTTTCCTTTAAAATCAATTTGTGGAAGAAGTGTAACATCCTAAATTTGGCTCATAGATACAGGTAATAGCACAAGGAAAGGATGATTATTAAATCCAATGCAACAAAGTTTCAGAGATCCCTCGGAAGGAAAAAAAGATTTTCCAACGGTAAATGTGTAAAACAATAGTGTTCAGAGACTAAAGAATGACAAACTGGAAACAACTAAGGGCCAGAGGTTATACCAGAAATTTGTAAGAAATGGTTCCGAAGGTTAGGCCTAAAGAGGGACCAAATTGCAAAGAAAAGATTCCCAGGCCAAGTAAGGACCTAATTGTAAGTAATAAAAGTTCTGGTCAGCCAATGCTTAGAGCTAGCAAAAAGAGCCCAAATGACTTAGGAAAATTCCAAAAAAATGGGAATAGGATCCCAGAGCCGATATAAGGCTAGAAATGATAGAAATACCCTGAAGTCATTCTAGGGTTTTGGACAATCTGAGATACTAACTTAAATTGAATTATTTAAGCTATGAGATGACCTCAAATAATTAGGAAAAACTGGGGAACAATAGTTGAGGAATTTTCACAGATTGTAAAATTAATTCTGTGCCCAAAAACTAACAAGGTTAGCTTTAATTAAATTTAAAGCCTATTTATATTCTATATGGGGAAAGTCAAAATAGCTGTCTAGAGTTTGATTTTTGACCCGAGAAAAATTAGAGGAATTTCTTGTGATGAAAAAGAATGAAACCCAAAGACAGATTAACGGAGTTACGAGCCGATAGAAAGAATTTAGAGAAAGTAATCCCGATTAAGTATTATTTAATGATATTTCTGGTAAAAGGAGAAACAAAATATCTAGAGACCATCATGATAGCACTGAGTCAGCATGCTAAGTCACTAGATGTAATCATGACACCAACGAGTCAGCATGCTGAGTCACCAAATGTAATTATGACATCTACGAGTCATTATGCTGAGTCACCAAATACAATCATGACAATTACGAGTCATCATACTAAGTCAGCAGAAGATATTTATGGACATCATAAAAATCCGAACGCAGTACGGGAATATTTTAGACAGTCTTTTGTCTACTTGTTATAGTGAAATCTCTACTCTATGACTCGGTAAGGTTAAGTAGCTTGTCAGTAGAGCTAATTATTTTCATCTATGCTCCTCTAAAATGGTGCCATATATGTACTTAATTAAGATGAAAAAATGGTACCAGAACATGTCCCAGTGGTATCGAGTCAGTCAAGACTAAAAAAAAGTACCCGACAAGGTGTAGAATGGCAAAATAGGTAGAGAAATGCCTAAGGGCTATATTTTGCATGAATTTTATATTAATTTCCTCCCTATTTTAATGCCAAAATGATGAAGGAATATGGAAGAGACAAGTGTATGGTTAGATGGGAAAAGAAGGTATTACGTGTACAGTTGGACGCAAGACACGTGTGCGGTCGGATGCAAGACATGTGGCTTGATGATGCAAGCATGATGTCATCAAGATGAGGTAAGCATGATGTCATAGGACACGTGTCATTACAAGATAAAAAGAGAAAATGGACGGTCCAGATCAAGCCACATATTTTTAAGATCAACGGCCCAGATTCAGTCTTGTTTTCTATAAGTACCCCTCCCCTCCCTATCATTTCGTCCAAGCACAAGGAACCCATGGGGAAGCTTTTGCAAAATGGTTTCTAGAGAGTGAAAGAAGAGGGAGAAAGAAAGGCCAAGTGATCCCAAGCCAGATCAAGCTCTAAAACAAGGTATGTGTGCCGTTTTTGATGTAGTTTTTGCCTCCCTTGTTATTTTTCAGCCTCATGGGTAGTTTGATTGGATTTTTGATGCATGAAATTCTAAGGGGGCATGCTGCACGAAATTGATGATGTTAGGGAAGGGTGAAATAAATGTTAGAAACATGTTTAAAGGCTTGGAAACAACAAGAATCAAGTGGTTCTGTTTGATTTCGCAAGAAATCCAACTTTCCCTTAATTTGTGATTCTGTTCGGCCTTGATGATGAACTTGTGCGCTAGGTAATCAAAGTTTTACTAGGGAAATGTAGCAAGTGAGGCACTACCTAGGTCATTCTTCTCAAGGAGCCTTAAGTTGTATTTCAATTCTTAACAATTCACTTTTAATTATCAAATTACCCAAATGAAAGCTTGGAGTTCAGAAAAGAGAAATTGAAACAAGAAACAAATCTAATGAAAGGTAAAAGGCAAAAGAGGATTCAGATAAGAGATAGTAGTTCCCCTAGCAATTTATCCAACCTTTCTTGTTCAATCTTATAATTTGGAGTCTCTTAATGTCAATTAAATGGATAGATTCAGCTATTGCCCAAATCTCTCTTAACAAGATCAGAAACAACTATCTTACTAGATTCACTGTTTTGATCTGTGAGAAGGAAAATCAATTGACAAGAAAACATAAGTAAGCAAGTTGCAGTTGTCAGTTAAAGAATCAATTGACAAAAAACTGAGCAATTCATTCTCTAAGAATGACCACCTGTGAATCATCAAGTTTCAACAAAATTCAAATTTACAGAACCAGTCCAAGTAAAAACGAATTAGATCTACAATTCAATAGAGAATCCTCTATTCAACTGAATCAAGGACACAACTCACATCTGAATGTTCAATCAGATCTAAATTCCAAGAAACATAAATCTAATCACTCAACCTTCATTCTAATCACAATTGTTCAACTGAAACAAATGAACCTTAGAATAGAAAGTGAAAATAGATCTGAAATGACTCCCTGTTCAGCTCTATGAACTCAGGTCAGCTTCATTGCTAGAAGAACTTGGAAATTCAGCTACTCATACTCTGGATTAGGGTAGAAACAGCAAGAATTGATGAAAGATCCATGGTTGATCGGTGGAAATTGATGAATTTGGACGAAAATGGAAGAGAGAAATGAGAGAAGGCGGAGAGAGCAAGAAAATCACGTCTGGGAGAGAATGAGGAACTGAAAATCTGGTTCTCCGTTGAAGCGCGTGACTCTGCCTTTAAATCTGGAATTTTTCATCATCCGCCATGGTGCCTGTCCTGTACGTTGCCGTTTTGATTAATGATCCTGAGCTTCATGAAAACTTTCGTCCGTCGTGGCGCCTTAGTCCATCCGTCGCGGCTCCTTTCACCAAGAGTACCATTGGAAATCTGCTGCAGCGCTTTACCAAATCCACCATGGTGCCTCAGACAGAATGGCGAAAATGCTACTGAAACTCCCTGAAATTCATACCAAAGCAGGGATCAAAAGTACACACATATAAAATCATATAAAAACATGCAAAAACACCTATAAACCTCATAATTCCTCTCACCAACTCTTATGCACAATGGAAGCTAATTATGCCCAAAGTATGCAAATATAGATGGCAAAAGCATGAGTTTAGGGCTAGAAATGTATGCAAATAATGAGACTTATCAACTCCCCCACACTTAGCTTTTGCACTCCTGGGCAAATCAGGTCTAAACATAATGTGAAAGAGAAGGATGAGAGAAAGGAATAAGCAAGCCCAAAGTTCAGGTTACAACTGCAGCCAAATGATTCTTCAACCAACATCCATCCATGGAACATTCTAATGCAAAGAAATCAAGCAATGATATGTAATTTAATCTAAGTGAATAAGATATAGAAGACCACACAAGGGAATTAGTGTATCACTCAACTCACAAGTATCAAAGGTTCTTTCACTCAATTCACTTATTCAAATGCTCTACCATATGCTTGTAATAGCTCTACCTCTCCACCACTCAAATACATAAGTACTCAAGAATCAAGAGGACTTTTGTGGCTTGTAATGTAAAGGTGAGGAAGAAATGCACAAGGATGCATATGAGGATAGAGATAATATGTGAATCAATGTGTAGAACTCAATAGCATTAGTAATGTTCAATTGAGGGTCTAATTTCTTGATCTTGAACTCTAAAGCTGTAAAGGTGCTTTTATTCTCACTTTCTTTTCTTTTCTTTCTTGCTTTTTCATTTCTTTTCAACTTTTCTATTCTCTTTCTCTTTTTTTTTTCTTTCTTTTACATTCACATGTTTCTTTCTTCTTTTCTTTTCTTTTAGTTTTTTTTCACCCCAGCTCAAGTATGCACTTCCTCATATCAATCCATCAATTGAATCCATCATAATACTAGTGAATTCTAAAAGGAATTAATGAAATGAAATATGCATCCTTGTAGGAAAGAGGTTTTATAAATGAGAGTGAAATGAATGGTAAAATTCAACTAAAAAGGCTCAAATGGGCAACAAGGGATAAGTCATGTAGGGTTTAGCCATTTGGTCTAAGTAGCTAATTTGAATGAATGCCTCAATCATGTTCAAGAGTACTAATGTTGCATGTGGTCTTAATTAAGAACTAAGACAAGTTCTAGAGAGCATAAGAAATAAGTGAATACACACATCAGAAATGAATATAAAGGCTCAAAGAATTCTTCCAACTAGGCTTTGTCTTCCATATTCATTCACTTCAGCTAAAGAACACATCATGCTTAATCTCTATGCATTAGAAAATTTCACTTCAGGATATTAATTTCCAATTCAAATCAGTCACAAATGTAACATTAGAATTCTGAAGCAAGCTTAAACCTTCAGAAAGTTATTGAAAACTGAGGTTTTTTACAAAAGACACAAAAGACACAAAACACAAAACACACAAAAGCACACATTCACTCCCCCCACTTGATCCTTACATTGCCCTCAATGCACATTTGAACAAAAGATAGCAAGAAAAATGGGCAAGGAAGGAATGGAAAGAAAGAACAAAATACTCAAAAACAAACTAAAATAACCTACACTTGCTACTATTATGTCCCCCCCCCACACTTGTTCAAAAATGGAGTTCAAGAATGAAAATAATCAAATAATCACAAACTAAGGTATGTAAGGAAGAGGACAACCTGAGATTATGGTGGGTCAAAATTTTCCTTGTAGATTTTGAGCAGGTGGCCATTGACCTTGAAAGTCTTGCCGCTCTTCTCATCTAGCAATTCTATCATACCAAACTTGTGCACTTTAGTGACCAAGTATGGTCCTTCCCATCTAGTGCTCAACTTCCCAGGTTTAAATGTGAATCGTGCCTTGTACAGCAACACTTTATCTCCAACCTTGAAAGTCTTCCTTAGGATTTGCTTGTCATGAATCATCTTCGTCTTCTCCTTGTAGAACCTGGAATTCTCATATGCTTCAAGTCTCAACTCTTCAAGTTCCTGCAATTGTAATAATCTTTCCATGCTAGCAGAATCAAAATCAAGGTTACATGCTTTTACAGCCCAAAGAGACTTATGTTCAATCTCAACCGGTAGGTGACACATCTTACCATAAACCAATCTATAAGGAGACATGCCTATTGGGGTTTTAAATGCAGTTCTATATGCCCACAAAGCATCATCTAATCTACACTCCAATCCTTCCTAGATGGTTTAACTATTCGTTCCAACACCTTCTTGATTTCTCTATTTTTCATTTTCAGCCTGCCCATTACTTTGGGGATGATAGGGTGTGGATGTCTTATGTGTCACACCATACTTAGTGAATAACCCTTGTAGTAATTTATTACAAAAATGAGTGCCATTATCACTAACTATTGCTCTAGGAATGCCAAATCTAGAAAAGATGTTATTTTTCAGAAATTTTGAAACAGTGGCAGCATCATTCTTTTTGGTTGCTATGGCCTCTACCCATCGTGAAAGGTAATCAACTGCAAGAAGGATGTATGTAAAACCTATAGAAGGAAGAAAGGGGCCCATAAAATCAATACCCCATACTTCAAACACCTCACAGAAAAGCATTGGGTGTTGGGGTAATTCATGTTTCTTAGTTAGGCTACCAAATCTTTGACAAATATCACAATTCTTGCAATACTCATAAGAGTCCTTAAAGAGTGATGGCCAATACAAACCAGCTTCCAATATTTTTCTTGCAGTCTTGTTAGCACTAAAATGACCTCCACAAGTTTGAGAGTGGCAAGCATGTAGGATGTCTTGAAATTCTTCATTTGGCACACATCTTCGAATGATTTGGTCACTGCATACCTTCCAAAGGATTGGAGGGTCCCAAATATAGTGTTTAGACTCACTCTTAATCTTCTGCATCTGAAAATGAGACAACGAAGGAGGAATTAGACCAGCAACTAAAAAGTTGACAATGTGACAATACCAAGGTTCTATGAGAGACAATGCAGAGACAGAACAATCCTTAAACTCATCACAAACAAAATCTGAATCAATTACTCCCCTTGTAGTTTCTGGTAAGCGATTAGATGGTCAGCCACCACATTTTCTGCTCCAGGCTTGTCTTTGATGTCAATATCAAATTCTTGGATCAACAACATCCACCTTAAGAGCCTCGGTTTGGATTGTGGCTTGCTGAAAAGATATTTAATAGCAGAATGATCAGTGAAAACAGTAACCTTAGAGTTAATTAGGTAAGGTCTAAACTTGTCTAATGCAAAAACAATAGAAAAGAGCTCCTTTTCAGTAGTTGTGTAATTAGTTTGAGCCTTATCTAGTGTCTTTGAAGCATAATAATAACTTTGGAAACCTTACCATCCTTTGTCCCAAAACTGCACCCACTGCATTGTTAGAGGCATCACAACACAATTCAAATGGTAAATTCCAATTAGGGCAAGTAAAAATAGGTGGAGAAGTCAATCTGGATTTAATCTCATCAAAAGACATTTTACACTCATCAGTGAAATCAAAGGAAGCATCTTTTTGTAGTAATTTAGACATTGAAAAGTCACTTTACTAAAATCTTTTATAAATCTTCTATAAAATCCAGCATGGCCTAGGAAAGATCTAAGCTCCTTAAGATTTGTTGGATAGGGTAGAGATGAAATTACTTCAACTTTTGCTTTGTCTACCTCTATTCCCTTTTCAGAAATTAGGTGACCTAGAACTATTCCTTGTTGGACCATAAAGTGACATTTTTCAAAATTCTGAATAAGGTCCTTTTCAACACCTTGGATAGAGCTTTTTCCAAGTTCACTAAGCATTCATCAAAATTATTTCCATAGATGGTAAAGTCATCCATAAACACCTCAATCCCATTCTCTAGCAAATCACTAAAGATGGATAGCATACACCTTTGGAATGTGCCCGGTGCATTGCAAAGTCCAAATGGCATTCTTCTATATGCAAATGTGCCAAAGGGACAAGTGAATGTAGTCTTCTCTTGATCTTGAGGTGCAATGGGAACCTGAAAATAGCCACTGAAACCATCAAGGAAACAATAGTGAGATTTACAAGCTAATCTTTCAAGCATTTGATCTATAAAGGGTAGGGGAAAATGATCTTTTCTTGTAGAATCATTAAGCTTCCTATAATCAATGCAAACACGCCAAGAATTCTGGATTCTAGTGGGGATTAATTCATTTTTTTCATTCCTAACCATAGTGATCCCACTTTTCTTAGGAACAACCTGAACTGGACTTACCCACTCACTATCTGAAATAGGGTATATGATACCAGCACTAAGCAGCTTTGTTACTTCCTTTTTAACAACATCAAGTATGAGTGGGTTAAGTCTTCTTTGAGGTTGTCTTATGGGTTTTGCATTTTCATTTAACAATATTCTATGAGTGCAAATTGAAGCATTAATACCAGGAATATCTGCTAAAGACCACCCAATTGCACTTTTATACCTCTTCAAAACAGCAAGTAATTGAGATTCTTCAAGATCAGTCAAAGAGTTAGAGATTATCACCGGTAGCCTTTCATTCTCAGCTAAATATGCATACTTTAATGTTGATGGCAAAGGTTTAAGTTCCAATTCAGGAGGTTGAACTACTGAGGGTATCAGTTTCTTGAGCTCCAAGGTAGTGCAATTATTTTCAGATTGCTTCAAAGCTTCAATACCAAAAGCTGCAGTTGTACATTCATCCTCATATGAGTAACGCTCCTTGATTGGTCCCTGCAACAATGCATTCAAAACATTTGTAAATCCATGTGAGAACTCAAAGTTAGATGCAGAATAATCTTGAGGAATTCCAATTTCACAAGTAAAATTAGATTGCAAAAGTGCACTCCCTATGCTGTATATTTCGGCAAATTTGGTTGGTGTCATGCTTAATCTCCTAGGGTTGGGAGCAGCTACACTTTGCATGATTCCCAAGAAGTGTTCCAGTTCTGCATAGTTAAAGAAATTAAGATCAAGTGACTTGTAAACAGGGGTGGAATACAAAATGTGATAAGAATTTAAAGACAAATCCTGTTGTTCAGAAGGTTCAGCTGCATGCTCCTTGAATGGGGGTTCATCCATGAGAATTGGGCTAGCCTTGCAATCATGAGTCTTGTGCCTTTCACCTTCCCTTTCTTGTATAGGAGTTGATTCACTCTCTTGTACTGTTGAGAAATCTACAAGCAATCTTCTTGTAGGTTGTTCATCACTTGATAGTGTGGAATTAGCATCAATGAAGACTTGATGGATGAAACTGAAGACAACTCACTCCAAGTGGAAAGCCAGCCATCAATTTTAGAATCAATGCTAGGCACATCATCAAGGTGTGAAGAAAAAGAAGATGAAGGAGAATATATGGAGGAGAAAGAAACAAAAGAATCTTCAATATCATCATTGCTATCATGCTCAAAAATAGATTCACACTCATTTTCAAGTGACACATCAATCATATTAAGCCCCAACAGAGAATAATCCTCATGTGGATGTTTCATCATCTCATACATGTTAAATTGAATTTCTTGACCACCAAATTCCATTTTTATAATCCCATCCTTCATGCAAATCATGGTATTGGCGGTTCTTAGAAATGGTCTACCCAAAATCAATGTGCTTTCACTTATGGCCTCATTAGTCATATCTAGCACATAAAAATCAGCAGGGAATACAGGGTCTTTTACTTGAACCAAAATGTCTTCTAAGATTCCCTTGGGATTCCTAATAGACTTATCAGCTAGTTGCACTAAGACACTTGTAGGTTTCATGATTTCAACTCCCAAAGCATAGTAAACAGAACTTGGCATCACATTAATAGCAGCACCCAAATCTAGCAAAGCTTTAGAGATATGAAACTTACCAATTTGACAAGGAATGGAGAAAGCTCCTGGATCTTGGCATTTCACAGGTAATTGAGCTTTAAAAAGGGCTGAAACATTAGGGCCAACTTGCACAATTCATTAGTTTTAAACTTTCTTTTGTTAGTGCAAATGTCTTTTAAGAATTTTGCATATTCAGGCACTTTCTTCAACAAATCTAGCAAAGGAATATTAATTTCTACTTTACTAAAGAAATCTAATACCTCTTTATTCTGTTTTTTTTTGCAACCTTCTGTCCAAACATAAAAGCTCTAGGGAAAGGTAGATCTTTCAAGCTTACCTCCTTACCTTGACTTTCTGGTTTGTTGTTCCGTGAGAATCTTCAACTTTATCTTGCTCCATCTTTCCTTTGTCCTGGTTAGGCTCTGAAATTCTTGAAGAAGATTGCCCCAAGTCCTCTCCTAATGGTGCTTTATGGACTCCCTCATTATCCTGAATTAAGGGGCTTGCTTCAGTTGTGCAACCCTCAGTAGTTACACTTCTAAATCCGGCTTCTTTTCTTGCTTGCAGAAGTTGCTTCTCTCTTAAGCTTTCAGATTCCACACTTGGTGGTTTCTCTTTCTGGACAGAATTCCCCTTAGTGTAATGATCTTCATCCAAGTCAGATTCTTCATCATTCTCATTGAATGTCACCTTTCTTCCACTTCTCAAACTTATGGCATTCAATGACTTGGGATTAATCACAGTATTGGAAGGCAAAGCTCCACTTGTTTTTGCTTGAAAACTGCTGAGATTATTGAAATTTGGGTAACAAAGTTAGCCAAGTTTGAAGTCTTAGTCTCCCATTGTTCAACCCTATTCTCTATGGCGGCCATTCTTGCATCAGATGCAGTGGTATGCTTATCAATTCTATCCATTTGAGATGCCATAGCACTGAGATTAGCATTCATACTGTTCATGCTTTTCAACAAGAGGGACATGCCATCATTCCTTGAATTACCAACTTCTTGAGTAGCTTGGGAAGGAACCATAGCTTGTTCTGAATGTTGACGTTGCTGGAACTTATTCTGCATGAATCTCTCCTTGTTGTTCTCTCCTCCTCCCCATCTAAAATTTGGATGATCCTTCCATCCTTCATTATAAGTGTTGGAGAAAGGGTTCCTTTGCTGATATTGACCGGATCTTTGTTGATACATGGCTGAAACTTCTTCAAATTGAGAAGGGCAAGATTCAGTCCAATGCATCATGGAACCACAAGAGTCACAAGAGGGAGCTACCAAGGCTTGTGATGTTCCCATAGCACCACATTGTTTACTTGACAAGAGTTGCTCCATCCTAGTCATTCTCTTGTCCATCCTTTCTGACAAAGCAGGAAATTGAGAGTCAAAGTTAGTAGGATTTGACCTTAAAATTTCATTGACAGATTGGTTATCCCTTGTGCTGAATTGCTGATTGTTGTTAGCCATCTTCTCCAATAATTCCCAAGCATTGTGAGGAGTCAAATCAAACAGTGAACCATGGGCTGCAACATCTATTGTGTTCTTGTGATGAGATAGCAAACCCTCATAGAAATACTGGACTAGATTAGACTTGCTGATTTGATGATTTGGACATTTAGAAAGCATAGCTAGAAATCTTGTCCAATACTCATATAAGGTCTCTCTACTATCTTGTTGAACTCCATAGATAGCCTTCCTCAATTTAGATGTTCTTGATGCAGGAAAGTATTTCTCTAAAAAGGCCTTCTTTAGTTGTTCCCATGTGAGTGTTGTGAAATGTTGAGGTAGACTTTGCAACCATTCTTTGGCATTTCCTTCTAATGTGAAGTGAAAAGCTCTCCTTAGCACATCTTCCAATTGAGCACCATAGGGCTTCATAGAGGAGCAGACTGCATGCATGTTTTGAAGATGTCTATATGGATCATCACCTGCAAGACCAAGGAATCTTGGTAAGGTATTAATCAAGGTACCTTTAAGTTCAAAATCAGCTTCAAAGTTATAAAAACCACATGGGTCACAGTTCACACTTGAGTTATTAATTTCTCTAATGCTCCTATTCTCCTCATCTCTATTCAATTGAAGATTAGCATTATGAATAACATTTTCAGCTTGCCTTTCATTTTGAGGTCTATTTGTAGTATTACCTCTCTCAGTTTGAGCATTGTTATTATTTTGGTCCATCACAAAATGATTGTCTATAAACCCTCCTAAAGTAGATTCAGATTCTGAGGAAGAGCAAGTTTCAACTTGAGGAGAAGGTTTACTCACTATAGGTTGCTTACTAGACTCAGCTATTTGTTTTGGTTTTCTTGATTTGCCTAAGAGTTCTATTGATTTCCCAATCAAAAGGTATAAGAGCCTTATCCTAGGACATGCAACTAAAGAACAAGAGAATAGACTAATAAAATAAATGTGAAAAGCAATTAGACAAAAGAAAGAAGTCAGAGAGAGAACAAAAAGTTAAGTGGGAATCAGGTGAAATCCGCCGTGACACTTTCTCAGATCCGCCGCGGCCTCTATTACAGAGACGAGTGCCAAGCTGAAATCAGACAGGCGCTGTAGCCTCTGGTGAAATCCGCCGCGGCGCTTGTTGCAGAATCGCTACTGTGAAAGGCGCTGCGGCGCCTGGTGATATCCACCGCGGCACCTGATACTGATAGACCAGATGGACAAATTCTGCAGCAGCTTCTAACACTGTTCACACCTTCACTCCTGCAAATTGAACCCTTAACACAATGGTATTAATTTTTCAACAAGAAAAAGATCTCAAAAGCATAAAAACAATCAATCATCATTAGATTTAGTGGAAGAACAATTAAAAGGCAACAACTCACAACAAAGCATAAGATTGATAATGCAAAACACAACTCAAAAACACTAAAGCTACTTTTTTATGAAGTTTTGGGTTTTCAAACATAAATTTTTTTTTTCTTGACAACCAGTGAATTGCTTAAAACCTCAACAAGTAAGGCTCCCCCGCAACGGCGCCAATTTGATGAACCTTGTCACTAGGTAATCAAAGTTTTACTAGGGAAATGCAGCAAGTGAGGCACTACCTAGGTCATTCTTCTCAAGGAGCCTTAAGTTGTATTTCAATTCTTAACAATTCACTTTTAATTATCAAATTACCCAAATGAAAGCTTGGAGTTCAGAAAAGAGAAATTGAAACAAGAAACAAATCTAATGAAAGGTAAAAGGCAAAAGAGGATTCAAATAAGAGATAGTAGTTCCCTTAGCAATTTATCCAACCTTCCTTGTTCAATCTTATAATTTGGAGTCTCTTAATGTCAATTAAATGGATAGATTTAGCTACTGCCCAAATCTCTCTTAACACAGATCAGAAACAACTATCTTACTAGATTCACTGTTTTGATCTGTGAGAAGGAAAATCAATTGACAAGAAAACTTAAGAAGCAAGTTGCAGTTCTCTAAGAATAACCACAACTGTGAATCATCAATGTATTCAACCAAAATTCAGATTTACAGAACAACAATCCAAGTAAAAACGAATTAGATCTACAATTCAACAGAGAATCCTCTATTCAACTGAATCAAGGACACAACTCACATCTGAATGTTCAATCAGATCAAAATTCCAAGAAACATAAATCTAATCACTCAACCTTCATTCTAATCACAATTGTTCAACTGAAACAAATGAACCTTAGAATAGAAAGTGGAAACTAGATCTGAAATGACTCCCTGTTCAGCTCTATAAACTCAAGTCAGCTTCATTGCTAGAAGAACTTGGAAATTCAGCTACTCATACTCTGGATTAGGGTAGAAACAGCAAGAATTGATGAAACATCCATGGTTGATCGGTGGAAATTGATGAATTTGGACAAAAATGGAAGAGAGAAATGAGAGAAGGCGGAGAGAGCAAGAAAATCACGTCTGGGGAGAGAATGAGGAACTGAAAATCTTGTTCTCCGTTGAAGCGCGTGACTCTGCATTTAAATCAGGAATTTTTCGTCATCTGCCGCGGCGCCTGTCCTGTACGATGCCGTTTTGATTAATGATCCTGAGTTTCATGAAAACTTCCGTCCGCCGTGGTGCCTTAGTCCATCTGCCACGGCTCCTTTCACCGAGAGTACCATTGGAAATCTGCCGCGGCGCTTTCCCAAATACGCCGTGGCGCCTCAGACAGAATGGCGAAAATGCTACTGAAACTCCCTGAAATTCATACCAAAGTAGGGATCAAAAGTACACACATATAAAATCATATAAAAACATGCAAAAACACCTATAAAACCTCACAATTCCTCTCACCAACTCTTATGCACAATGAAAGCTAATTATGCCCAAAGTATGCAAATATAGATGGCAAAAGCATGAGTTTAGGGCTAGAAATGTATGCAAATAATGAGACTTATCACTTGATTGTTTTGAATGGTTAGGATTGGATTTTGGTTGTTTTGAGCATGGAAATAGATTCTACATGTAAAATTATGTGGGATTAGTATGTGGAAATAATTTTAGGATGATTAGAATTAAAACTCAAAAGTTAGAATTCAATTATGTTCAAGAAAGAACCAAGTAAGAAATAGGTTGGTGTCTTGGTTCTAATGAATGTTTCGCATTGTGTATGAATGTGTTAGGACCTTGGAACATTCTAGAGGATGTTTAATGGTGTTGACCGAGAATCCATAGGGTTGGAAAGACAAGGGAATCAAAGCAAAAGCAAGAAGAAAGCTATGTTACAAGGTAGTGAACTTACCTCTATTGTGTGCTTGATATGTATGCTTGCATGATGTGATTGTGTTGCCATGATGTGACTAAGCTATGATGAAATGTTTCTAAAGTTTATGTTATGTTTTACGTTGGCTATTTGTTATGAAAGCATGAAATGCTGTAGCTTACTTTCCATGGCATTCATGTGTTAATGTTATAACATGTCATGCATGTGCATTATGTCTTGTATGCTTATGGGTAGTGTTTGCTACTAAGATTCCCATGAATCTCACCCCTACTTAACCAACCATTTAGGTCAATCAATGGTGGACAATAATGGCATGAGAGGCAAGGAGAAGAAAGTGGAGAATTATTGATGTTAATGAATGATGTCATTATTCAATGTGTAATTCTCCTATTATGTACTTTATGTTATGGATGCCAATGATGCCATGCATTTAATTACAATGTTTATGGGATGAATAGAAATGTATGAGGATGATTGGGAAAGTGTAAACCCAATTTGTGTATACCAAAGAAATGGAAAGAATTAAAGTAAAAAAAGGTTAAGGGATAAAATGTAAGTCCTAGGGCAGTGAGTTTATAGCTCTAGTTTGACCTATCAAATGAATGAGTTAAGCCACAAAATTGGTAGGGTTATAGTACACATCTCTGGCTTTAAAATGAGTGCTAGATCACCTTAATTGGATGTGTACACACAGAGATACGAATTTTCAAAGTTAAGGAACAGAATCTGGGAGTTCCAGAATTTACCAAATGAATAGTAATTTTTATTGATTAAACTGTACGAATTGGTCATGGATAACTCCAGTTTGATATTTTTCCCTTAAAGAGAATTGAAGGAGCTTTCTGTAGAATTTTAGAACACCTCAATACGATTTTTTATGGAATTAGTTATGAATTTTTGAAATTGGGCTTGTAATCTGCAATTTGAACAGTGAATAGTAACCCGAGTAATTATGTTGAAATTTCAAATCGACAAACTTGTGTCATGACCTACTTGAACCATAATGCTTATTAATACGTACTATGAGGGGTTAAAGGTAGGATGTTTCAAGAAGAATGTTGAGCAAATTATTATAATTAATCGAACAATCCAACATGTCTTATTAGTATGCAATTTTAGTTGTTAATATTATTTTTCATTTTCACTCATGTCTTATTATTTATGTTTTATAATTAAAAATAAGAAATAGAAACCACAACATGATACCAAACTTTTCAACTTATCTTATTAGCACTGCATGAGGCTGGTTTCAGAGAACAATGAAATCCTTTGGCTCTATTCAGTGGAGGGATTACAAGCTACTACTCTTCTTGCCCAAAGTGCCTAGGTGGCCTAATTGCTTGGACCCCTATTTTGAAGTAGTCTTCATAAAAAAAAAAGGAATTTTTATTATTCTAAAAAATTTATGGACAAAATATTTTTATTGGATTAGCACATTTGATTAAATTTGTCCTCCCAAAAAAATATTTTGGAAAAAAATAATGCATATGTCACTATATATGATAAATATGTGAAAGAAGCTTAGTACTTTACTTAAAGGGCTTTTAAACTAGGGGTAAAACTATAAAACACCTTATCATATTGTAGCATCTCTTTCAAATTTTTCATGATAGCAAACAACTTTCCTTCTCTTGGTCCAAGAAACTTATGTCTAATCTTCAACATCTCTTCGTCCAGGAAAGCTATATGTCTTATCTTTAACAATAATTCCCATTTCTTTAAATATTGCTGGATGAGACATTTTTCTTCACAAATTTAAAAGATCGAGACATCACTTCTATGAAGGATAAATTTACTACTAAGGAACTCCTATAATTGAATTTTTATTAAAAAAATCACTCGACATCATGATCTTTTATGGTAGAAACCCAAACCTTCTCTATGCATCACTTTTGTTAGAAAGCATTTCATTAATTTTCCTACAAGAGCTCGACAAATTTCTTCAAGAACTTGCTAGGAAATTTTATCTTTACTGCCTGACTTCTCTTTCTTCTGTAAAAGTTATCTCTTTAATATTTTTTTTGTAGGAATTAGTGACGGAATTTGGTACATACTCTCATGCTTTCATGCTCATAAAATGACATGCTCTAATGGTCAATATTTCATTTACACATGGCCATGGAATATACAAGAAACAAAGCAACATTCAATCTTTCATATTCTAAATCATCATCAAGCAACATCAACACACAAGAATACATATCAAGTATACAATATGTTAGTGGCAGTTGATTGAACCCAATTATTCTATGTTATTTCATATCATTTTAAGGGTTTTTATCATAGGTTTTGTCTCCTTTTAATGACAATTGTGCTTAATTTTGATTAAGAGTCCTTACTTTGAGTTAGTGTCTTTTTTAGGGTAAAATTGTCATAATTGGTTATTAATTGTATTGAATTGATTTCTAGGACAATTGATGCTTCAAATTGTTGCTTTTTATTGTAGGACACTTGAGAATTAGAGCCAAGATTGAAGACCAAAGCATTACACAACATGAGAGTTTCAAGAAAATGCTGTGCTGTGGCATAGTTCGCCGGGCAAACTTTTGAGTTCGCCACGGCAAACTCTCAAAATCTCACTACATTTCCTCTCTGGAATAGTTCGCCGCAGTAAACTTTTGAGTTCGCCGCGGCAAACTCTCTCGTATCAGTAACGTCAGATTTGGATCCAGAACGCAAAAATAGACCTTCTACTCATATGATCCGACCCAGATTGACCCCTTAAACCCTTAGAAACCCTATTTTCGACCTATCACTCCATTCTATCATCTCCAACACCTCTATTCTTCCATCCTCTTGCCTCTCCATCTCCATCTTCTTCCCTTTCCATTTCCTGCACTCTTTCTTCATCCCACCTCATTTCCTTCATCTCCTGACTGCTATGGCTAAAGATTTAACTCTGGTTGGAGCTGATTTCAAGGCTATGGTGAGCTAGGGTTTATCAACTCTTGAAGATGGTGGAGTAGCATGAGTTTCCAAGCTTCAAAGGGGAGTTTTAGTTTTAATCTTTAGTTTCTAGCTATGTGTTTATGATTTCCTAGGTCTAGGAGTTGTAAAGTCTTAGTTAGACACTTTAGTTAATTCTGTAATCATTGGTTAATGATTAACATTTGTAATTTGGATTGATTGATGTTGAATTTTGTGCTTAAATATATGTAGTTGCATATATGCTTATTGTAACTCTCATGATTCTCTCCTATCTTACATGGTTATGTTTCGATACTGAGTTGATTGTGTGTTACATTGAGCCAATTGCATGATCATTCCAAAACTACACATTAGGGAAGCTTAACAAAGTTTTCATTAATGAGTTCATTAATGTAAGCTTTGGACTCAATGAGTTATTGATGTTGTTATTAAGAAAACCTAATGGATTTGTGAAACTCCTAATATTTTAAGTGAACTATGATTGCCATCAAAACCATTTTCAAGAGATTTCCTATCATTCATTTCCATTCCATCATTATTATCTTAAAACACCAAAAATATAGTATCTTAGGTTTGTTTTCATTGCATTTAGTTTAGGCACCATTCATTTAAATCTTAAAAACCCAAAACCCCATTTCATTGCATTGCATGGTATTTAGTCTAGCTTAGGTAATTAATAAAGGCTCCCAAAAGTGAAACGACCTGAGTTTGCACTGTACTGCATAGCTTGGATTTATTTTTTATTGAGAACCCCAAGGCGAACGACAAAAGGCTCTCGTCAGCAGTCTCACCCAAGAGGGGGTGAATTGGGTGAGTTATAAAAATCTTGCGAATTAAAATACAGTAAGCTAAATAGAAACAGAGAGTGTAAGTTAGAGTGATTTCACCATAGAAAGTAGACACATAATTTATACTGGTTCGGTCTCAACCACTTGACCTACGTCCAGTCCTCATAACATCTCTGAGTATTTCACTAAGTTCAAAGATTAATCAAGCTCTTGATACCACAATACAGCAATTGATTTGCTCAATCACTCCCCCTTACTACCCGTAAGGTTACAGACCCACTCAAGAGTCCACACTCTTAAGTTTCACTTAGAAAGTAATTAAAGATGATATGTAGAGCTCTCTCACAGAGTAAATAGATGAGAAACACTAAAGCTCAGTACAAACAAGAACAGAGTATTGAATGCAACAATAAGTTATTTGCAAAAGGTAGCTCGCGTATTCAATCTCTGCATTCAATGCTTCTTCACACCTTTTATAGTTGATGAAGTTTAATAACCATTGGATGGAAGAGCTTCTAGCCGTTGAGAGTTTAGTTGCGTGTTTTTCCAGTTGCAACAATTTTTGCCATTAATGCTTCTAACATGGTAGGTTACATGCTACTAAACAACTATTGGATAACCGTCAAGTTCTTCTTCGTAATCTGTAATAATACTTCAATCTAATAAGTTTTTCTTGCAGAGTAAAGCTTAGGAGCATAACTGATCAAATGATAAAAATGAACATTCATAGTTTGAAAGTGGAATCAATCAGTTGCTAAATGTATTGAACAAGAACTGGACATTCTTGATCGAAGTAGTGATCGATGACTGGTTGATCGATCAAATTATTGATTAATCAAATAGAAAGAATTTGAAACAGGCAAGTTTATTTATCGATCAAGTTATGGATTAATAATTTATCAATCAAGTAATCAGTAAATGAAAAGAGTGACTTCAGAAAAACATATAGAGAACAGGCTCAAGGTCACTTTTGATTTTGAATCCCTTAAAATAGAGAATTAAGATAAACATGAAGGCTGAGAAAAGCTTGAAGAGAAATAATCAACATATTTTGAGAATCACAGTAACTTGTTGATGTTTAACTGGAATAGGTCAATGATCGATCAACTGATTGAAAACTTATTGATCGATCAAGCTATCAATAAAGCAAAGTGAGATAGAAATAGATTTTCCAGGAACAATGATTGAGTACTTTATCGATAAATGAATGATGGAAAATTTGATCAATAAAAAAGATTTAACAAAGATTTTTTTTTCAAAAGGCACAAAACAAATGATGATTGATTAAGTGATCGATTAATGTTTGATCGAGTAAGTGATCGATAAAATATAACAGAGAGACATAGTTCTAAAATGCTAAGGAAATGTTTGATCGATCACGTTATGTGAAAACAAAACATTCAGATATATGGCTGATCAATCATTTCATTGATAATTAGATTATTGATCAGGTGATCGAAAAAACATAACTTAAAAAGTAGAGCAAGTGAGATAGCGATGATCAATCATTTAATCGATAAATCACTGATCGATCAAGTGATCGATAAATCAACCAGATAACAACCTTGAATAAAGACATATCGAGAGGGTTATTAAGTAATGTTCGATCATGTTATCGAAAAATCTCTGATCGATAAAGTGATCGATAAATTAAGAAAGAAACAATATAACTGAAGTGAAAGAGCTTTACCATTTATCTATCTTCTTATCGATGACCTATTTATCGATCAAGTGATCGATAAACAGTTACCAAAATTGTGTCCCATTATATGATAGGTGTTCGATCATTAGATTATCAATAAATTGATTGATAATTATCAGCAAACTTCTACACAAAATAGTGTTAATGATGATCGATCAACACATACTAACTTGATTTATCCATTAGGTTATCGATTAATATTTCTGCAAAGTTATCAGTTTTCATATGAACTTTATCTAACAAGTGATCAATAAATCCTTGATCAATCAGGTGATCGATCAGTTTACTAAAACACAGATTATCCAATTTGTTATCATCAAAACCTTAAGTTTAACACAATAAGGACAAGCACTACAAATTGAATTAGTGATGGAATCTGTATCTGTCAGAATTTTTTTTTTACTCGCTTTTTCTATGAATAATTTACAGGGACAGGAATAAATTTTTCAAATGCTAATCACATCAATTCTTTTTAATAAAAACCAACATGCAATTAAAAATAATACGAAGTACAATAAAATGTCTGAAATTTAACAAACACAACAGCTAAATCAAAAAGAAATATCAGAAGTCTGTTCTAGAAATATAACATGGATACAACTAATATCTCAACAGTCATTTCCTGTACTATCTTGGTTAGATGGCCCAGATATTTTATTCTCAAGTTCCTTCAGCTTTGACAAGATTGTATGTTTAAGATTTTGATTCTCTTAGCGAATCTCTTGATTCTCTAGGAGAATCTCCTGATTCTGTTGTATAATCTCTTGATTCTGTTGTCTAAGCTCTTGCACCCTACTTTGCAATTCGGACTCAAATTCTAGATGGAGTCCTGTGTTGTTAAGGGAAGAAGAAGACACATAAGAGGAAGAGCCAATATCTTTACCCTCAGATCCTAACCCATACATGCGGCCTTTCTTCTTGCTACCAATAACCTCAAACGATATAATAATTTCTTCAAGATTATTTGATTGCACACTTTGAGAAGTTGCATCAGAATTCATGGATGCCTTCCACCTCATGTAATCATCCTATAATAAAGCAGTGTTATTTAACAAAGTTTGAATGATGCATAAAAGTATATGAAACAAATAATTATAGGATAATTAGATAGCAAAACCAATTATTGCTATTTTAAGAAAATCTATCATCTCTTGCTAAGACAAAATAATTGACACAATGTAACATCCCAAAATTTCTAATCCAGAAATAGGAAAATATGTCACACCCTGATATCTTTAACATGATTAATGAAGGAATTAGGGTTGACTAAGGCCAGGTGAGATAAATGATTCAAGCAGAGGAAGTATTTCTAACAGAGACCAATAGAATTCCGCCTGAGCGAGAAGTGGAGTTCACGATTGACCTTATACCGAGAATAGGACCGATAACTAAAGCTCCATATCGAATGGCTCCTAATGAAATGGTTGAGCTAAAGAGGCAAATCGAGGAGCTGTTGGAGAAGGGTTTTATAAGACCAAGTGTATCTCCCTGGGATGCTCCAATACTCTTTATGAAAAAGAAAGACGGTAGTCTGAGGCTATGCATTGACTATCGAGAGCTAAACAAGGTGACAATAAATAACAAATACCCTTTGCCACGGATTGATGATCTGTTAGATCAACTGGTAGGAGCAACAGTATTCTCAAACATCGATCTACGATCGGGATACCATCAATTGAGGATAAAGATGGGGGATGTTTCAAAGACTGCGTTTAGGACCTGATACGGACACTATGAGTTCCTAGTGATGCCGTTTGGATTGACAAATGCACCTGCTATTTTCATGGACTACATGAACCTGATTTTCAGACCATACTGAGATCTATTTATAGTAGTTTTTATCGATGACATACTAGTGTACTCCAAGACTCAAGAAGAGCATGAGCAGCACTTGAGAATTGTGCTAAGTACATTGAAGGAGAAACAACTCTACCCCAAGCTCAGTAAATGTGAGTTTTGGTTAAAGGAAGTTAAGTTCCTAGGCCATGTGATTAACCATGAAGGTATGGCCATAGATCGCAGTCAAGTTAAAGTAGTACTGAACTAGGAGTAGCCTAGGACAGTGACAGAGATGTGAAGTTTCTTAGGGCTGGCAGGTTACTACAGGATATTTATCAAGGACTTCTCTAGAATTGCCCAAGCGCTGACGAAGCTGACCAGGAAGAACTAGCAATTCTTGTGGGATGAGAAATATGAGGCAAGTTTTCAGGAGCTGAAGTGAAGGCTGACCTCTACCCCAGTATTGGTTATCCTAGATCCGACACTACCATATGTAGTGTACACAGATGCTAGCAAACAAGGATTGGGATGTGTACTAATGCAACAAGAAAGGGCTGTCACCTACACATCGTGCCAATTAAAGTCTCACGAGTAAAATTACCCCACTCATGACCTGGAGCTTACAGCGATAGTGTATGCCTTGAAGATATAGAGGCATTATCTTTATGGGTCAACCACAGAATTGTTTTGTGATCATAAGAGTCTCAAGTACCTGCAAGATCAGAAAGAACTTAATATAAGAAAGAGGAGATAGATGGAGTTGTTGAAAGATTATCACTACCAGATCAAGTACCATTCGGGAAAGGCCAATGTAGTGGCTGACACCTTGAGCAGAAAGGTGGTGTAGGTAGCAACCCTTATGATCAAAGAGGGTGATCTGTTAGAAAATATACGAGACGGGGGTCCTATTTATCATATGCAGTTGACGACAAATGATGTGGCTAATGAGCCATTATTGCAGAGCACAAATGCTTATATAATGAAACAAATTGAAGAAGCTCAAAGAGGGGATCCTTTAGCAAAGGCCCTTTGAGCTAAAGTCTTGAGCAACAAGACGAGAGGTTTCGAGATCTCAACAGAGGGAGTGATAAGATTCAGAGGAAGATCGTATGTCCCTCCCATAGATGATCTTAGAAAGCAGATTCTAGACAAGGCACATAAAAGCAAGTATACGATTCATCCAAGAATGACCAAGATGTATCAAGACATCAAGTTATTGCTTTTGTGGCCGGTATGAAACGAGATGTCACAGAGTACGTGACAAAGTGCCTTACGTGCCAAAAAGTGAAGACAGAACACCAGAAGTCGTCAGAATCTTTACAACCCATTAATATTCCTGAATAGAAATAGGATAGTATCTTTATGGACTTCATAGTAGGACTTCATCGTACATCATCAAGGTACGATGCAGTATGGGTCTGATTGAGCTCAAAATATTAGTTTCTTTTCATATCATTATCCATGATTTTGTCATACTTTCTGGTCCTTTTTAATGAAAATTGTGCTTAACTGAGATTTATGGTTCTTACTTTAAGTTAGTGTCATTTTGAGGATTAAATTGTCATAATTGGTTGTTAATTGGATTCAATTGACTTCTAGGACAATTGATACTTCAATTTGTTACTTTTTTATTGTAGGACACTAAAGATTTGGGGCCAGAATTGAAGAACTCAAGGCAAAAGAAGCAAGAGAAGATCCTCTGCCTAAGTTCGCCGCGGCCAACATCTCACTTCGCCGCGGCGAAAACCCATCCGTGAAGACAGGTCTTTGCCATGTTTCGCCGCGGCGAACCTCTCGAAGTAGCAAATCTCAGACCCGACCATTTCGGGAAATTTTGACCTACCCATCCCCAAAAACCGACCCATGCACGTAAGTTTCGGGTTAGAAACCCTATTTTGGGTATGATGACATGAGATGACCATCATTCAGCCACCACCTTCATATCTTTCATCCTCTTCTCTCATTTCACCTCAGAAACCCTAATCCCATTTCCGTTTCTTCCATCTGCTGCTGCCATAGCTGAAGAACAATATGTAGTTGGAGTTGGTTCAAGAGTTATGACTAGCTAAGCTTCTCAACTCTTGAATATGGTGGAAGGAGCATGAGTTCCAAGAGCTTCAAAGGGGAGTTAGCTTCATCTATGAGTTCTAGTTCTTTATTTATGAATTTCTAGGTCTAGGATTTGTAAATTTGAGCTGAACTATTTTGATTATGGTTGTAATCAATTTTGGATGATCATTTTGTGTATTGGATTAGTTAATGTTGAATTTGAGCTTCAATATATGTGGTTACATATATGTTTCTATGCATCTCTTTTGATACTCTCTGTCTTGCATGGTAATGTATGATTGTTGAGTTGATCTGGGCTTGCATTTAACCAAGTGCATTAATTAATCTTAATACACACACCAAGTGAGCTTAATAGGATCTTATGAAATGGGTGACATTGATTAAGATCCTAGACTTAAAGAGTTCTTTAAGGTTTTCATTTAGAAGACTTGGTGATTTCTACTCCCAAAATTATTTTGAACCATGATTGCTTCAAAACTGTATTCAAGAGATTTCATATCATTAACTTCACTTCATTACCACTATCTTAGAAAAATCCAAAAACATAGTAACTTAGATTAGCATTAATTGCATTTAGTTTTGGCATTTTATTAATGGTTAAAAACACCAAAAACCCCTTTTTCATTACTCTGCATAGCATTAATCTAACTTAGACATCTAATTTAGGCTCCCAAAAGAGAACGACCCGAGTTTGCACTACTGCATAGCTTGGAAAAATTTTTGAGCGAGAACCTCTAAGCGAACGATAAGAAAAGGCTCTCTTTCAAGTGGCGCCAAAATATTGTGCTTAACTGAGATTTATGGTGAATTGTGTGATTGTTGAGTTGATCTGGGCTTGCATTTAACGATAAGAAAGTATGACAAACTAATATTGCATTAATTCGGTTAATTTTTGGAGTAACCCCAAAGCGACAATTAAGGGAAGTTCTCTTTCAAGTGGCGCCGTTGCCGGGGAGCCAAGAAATTGGTTCGCTAGGTTAGCTTGTGCTATTTGATTGTTGATTGAAGTTTTGATCTTTGTGGGTAGCATTTAGGGTAGTTTAGTTGCATATTTGTTCATAGTATAGGTTTTCATCTTGCATAGCATCAAAATTTTTGAAAATACAAACAAATATACTGATTTTCTTGATTTTCAGCATCTCCCACGTTGCATCAGTGAAGTCCAGTGTCTGATAAGCACTCTGTCAACTTTCGCCACGACCAACATTACCTTTCGCCGCGGCCAACCTTTTGAATTTCTGAGGGAATCCTCTCGGGACACATTCGCCGCGGCCAACCTGTTCTTTCGCCGCGGCCAAATATTTGAAAAACCGAAGGATTTCTCTCGGGACACTTTCGCCGCGGCCAACCTCTGTTTTCGCCGCGGCCAACTCCTTGCGATTAGACATCTGGTCTTCTCTGCCAACTTTCGCCGTGGCCAACCCCTGTTTTCGCCGCGGCCAACATCTCTAGAAGTTTTTAAAACTTACATTTTGCTTCTTTATCTGTGCATACATACTCATACTCATCCATATACTTTCATACTCACACCATACACTTGCATCCATCACATTGCATACTTTTATTTGACTTTGTGTGCTGCAAGTCAATTTTGTTACTTTTTCTCTTGTGATACTTATTTTGCATGCCACGAAAAACCAAGCTTGTGCCCTATAACCCGGAGATTGAGAGAAGACTCACAGAGATAAGAAGAGAAAAAAGAGTCGGAGGGACAAGTGAGTTGGTGATTGAGCAAGAGAATATTTCAGTGGAATCTAGCCTATCCAGTAGTGAGAGTGAACCTACTGACCAAGAGATAATGGCTGATTTACCACAAAACCAACCTCATCCTAACCCCAATGCCAACCAAGTAAGGAATGGAGGCAATGGAGGAAATGGTGAACAAGAGAGAGTGGGAGAAAATAATGGGAACCCTAGAAGAAGAACAATTAGGGAAGCCACCACCTTCGTATCTTTCATCCTCTTCTCTCATTTCACCTCAGAAACCCTAATCCCATTTCCATTTCTTCCATCTGCTGCTGCCATGGCTAAAGAACAATATCTAGTTGGAGTTGGTTCAAGAGTTATGACTAGCTAAGCTTCTCAACTCTTGAATATGGTGGAAGGAGCATGAGTTCCAAGAGCTTCAAAGGGAAGTTAGCTTCATCTATGAGTTCTAGTTCTTTATTTATGAATTTCTAGGTCTAGGATTTGTAAATTTGAGCTGAACTATTTTGATTATGGTTGTAATCAATTCTGGATGATCATTTTGTGTATTGGATTAGTTAATGTTGAATTTGAGCTTCAATATATGTGGTTACATATATGTTTCTATGCATCTCTTTTGATACTCTCTGTCTTGCATGGTAATGTGTGATTGTTGAGTTGATCTGGGCTTGCATTTAACCAAGTGCATTAATTAATCTTAATACACACACCAAGTGAGCTTAATAGGATCTTATGAAATGGGTGACATTGATTAAGATCCTAGACTTAAAGAGTTCTTTAAGGTTTTCATTTAGAAGACTTGGTGATTTCTACTCCCAAAATTATTTTGAACCATGATTGCTTCAAAACTGTATTCAAGAGATTTCATATCATTAACTTCACTTCATTACCACTATCTTAGAAAAATCCAAAAACATCGTAACTTAGATTAGCATTAATTGCATTTAGTTTTGGCATTTCATTAATGGTTAAAAACACCAAAAACCCCTTTTTCATTACTCAGCATAGCATTAATCTAACTTAGACATCTAATTTAGGCTCCCAAAAGAGAACGACCCGAGTTTGCACTACTGCATAGCTTGGAAAAATTTTTGAGCGAGAACCTCTAAGCGAACGATAAGAAAAGGCTCTCTTTCAAGTGGCGCCGTTAAGAAAGTGTGTGCCTAGTGAAGAGTTTGAGTCTGTCATTACAGCTTGCCATTCAATGGTTTATGGTGGTCATTTCAGTGCAAGGAGAACATCTAGGAAAATTCTAGATTCTGGTTTTTACTGGCCAACCCTTTTTAAAGATTCTTATGATTTTTGTCGGTCCTGTGACAAATGTCAACGTTTTGGGGGGTTAGGTAAAAGACATGAAATGCCTCAACAACCTTTACTGTTTTGCGAAATTTTTGATGTTTGGGGGATTGATTTCATGGGCCCCTTTCCTTCGTCCTTTGGTTTTATATACATTCTTCTGGCTGTTGATTATGTTTCCAAATGGATAGAGGCTGTACCCACTAGAAAAGATGATGCCCAAGCGGTTTCTAAGTTTCTTAAGTCCAACATTTTCTGTAGGTTTGGGATTCCAAGGGCTGTGGTTAGTGATAGAGGTACCCATTTTTGTAATAAAGTGGTAGATAACTTGTTTTCTAAATTTGGTGTCACCCACAAAGTCTCCACTGCATATCACCCCCAAACCAATGGCCAAGCTGAAGTGTCCAATCGAGAAGTGAAACAAGTGCTGGAGAAGATAGTCAAACCATCCAAGAAAGATTGGAGCCTAAGATTAGAGGAAGCATTGTGGGCCTACAGAACTGCCTATAAGTCGCCAATTGGAATGTCTCCTTATCGTTTAGTCTTTGGCAAAGCATGCCATCTACCAGTAGAGTTAGAGCATAAGGCATATTGGGCAGTCAAACAATGCAACATGGATTTGCAATCTTCTGGGGTGGAGAGGAAGTTGCAGCTGCAAGAACTTGAGGAACTGAGATTGGAGGCTTATGAGAGCGCTAGACTTTACAAGGAGAAGACAAAATTGGTGCATGATAAGGGTCTCCTACGGAAGAACTTCAAGGTGGGAGACAAAGTGCTGATGTTTAAGGCCAGATTCAAATTTAAGCAAGGAAAGTTTAACACCCGCTGGGATAGGCCTTACACAGTCACAAAGGTGCATAATTTTGGAATGGTGGAGCTTCTCGATGAGAAAGCTGGAGAAAACTTTAAAGTTAATGGCCATCAGTTGAAGCTCTACCATGAGAACCAGAAACCCCCTTAGCTCCCTGGTAGTTTCTTTCCTTCACTCATTTACATGCTTTTGCTTAATTGTTAATCTTGTTATGTTGCATGCGTTGTATGTTGAATGAGTGTGGGGGAGAAACTCCCTTCGGTAGGAAAGTAGAGTAGTTATAGCTAATTTCAATAAGACTCCCCTGGTAGTTTTTGATCTCTCTCCTATCTTGTTTCATGCCTGATGAATTGGTATTTTAAGTGAATTATATGATTCAATTTGATTGAGGAATTTTATCTGTGGTATACTGCCTATTCATGGATTTGTTGAACACCTCTTGATCTCTTTTGAGGCATTTTAAAGTTTTTGAAATATCCAGCCTTGTCTGTTGTTGGTTGTTGTGTTTATCTGGGTTTAAGTTTTTTTTTTTGTTTTACTCTGTGCATTCTGTGGTGTTTCGCCGCGGTGAAACTCGCTTTTCCTCTCGGGATTGTTTCGCCGCGGCGAAACGTCTTTCTTCCGTTGCGTTTCTTCTCGGGCATGTTTCGCCGCGGCGAACGTGCCGTTTCTGCGTTGAGGCATTTCGTTTTTACTGGTTTTCCGCGTGTTTTTCCCTTTCTGCCCCCTATCTGAGTCGCCCAGCCCCCTTCACCTGAACCCCTTTTGGTCTTTTCCCATCCCCACTCAATTAAACCCCTTTCATTCCCCTCTAATTTCTTAAACCATCGCTCGCCCCCTCCTCTTAAACCAGTCGGCCGTCTCTTCTCCTCTCCCTTCCCCCTGCCCTTCTTCTCCTTCGAAACCGTCACACCACCCCCCCCTGCTCTTCTTATTTTCCAAGCTCGCTCTGCGTCGCCACCTTGCGTTTGCATTTTTCTCCGCTTCCCTTCGTGTTCGGCGTCGTGTGTGTGTGTTCCTCTCAGCCGCCGTGCGCACCTTCTCCCCCTTCTTGGTATGTTCTTCCTCCTCCCTTGTTCTTTCCTTTAGTTTAGTATAATTTAGTGGTTTATTAGTTTATTTGTTCTGGTTTTTGCTTTTGGATTAGTTTGTGGTTAGTGTAGTTGCGTGGCCTGTAGGTTATCTAATGATTCATAGTGCATTGTCTTTTTAATTAATCTATTTGCTTAATTTTGAAAATTTTTAGTCCCCTGAAAACCTATGAATCATTAACTAACCATTTGCCACTGTTAGGTCGTAATTTTAGTCATTTCTGGGTTCTTTAGGTTGTAGGTGTTTTTGTTGTGATTAGTGTTCTTTCTGTTTGTTGCTTCAGGATATGCCTCGCACCAAAAACCCTGAACCTTTACCTGTGTCTGAGTCTGAGTCTGACTCTGAGGGACCCATAACCTATGATGCCATCTATAGGGTAGTGGACAAGCGCCCCCTCCTTAGGGAGAGAGCCTTTCCCCTTGAACCATCCGACCATCCCTTTGTCAAAAGACTTCAGGAATCCCAAATGCTTGAATTGGCTCGCCCACGAGCTAATGGTAATGATGTCTTTGTCCGCCATTTCTACACCTACGCCCGCCTTCATGGTATGCTATCCATTCCTTTCCAGGGCAAGCATGTGAACTACACTTTCACTATTTATAACATAAGAGACCACTACCGGCTTCCTGTAGTCCGTAATTCTCAATACTCCCATTATCGTGATAATTATCCTTATGATGAGATCCTCCAGACCCTATGTCGGGATGGTGCCACTTGGCATCGTCCCCGCACTGCTAAACTGTACCTAAAACGTTCTGATTTTCGGCCTGAGGCAAAGCCGTGGCTACACTTAGTCTGCAATAACATCCTACCTACTTCCCACCTCCAGTACCTCCCCAAACGCCAAGCTCTTATTGTTTTTCTCCTTATGACCAGCAAATCCTTTGATGTAGCTGAAATCATTCAATCCGCCCTCCATTATTCCGTAAATACCAAAAAAGTCACCAATAGCATCATCTTTCCCCATCTTGTTTCTGACCTTTTCCGCAAGTGCGGAGTTCCTTCATTTGATGATGACAGCTACTTCGAGCCTGCACCTCTATTCCGGTTTGAGCGTCTTAAACTACCCACCATTGCACCCCACCCACCTGTCCACCCCGTATACGATGTTAGTGCAGGCCAGGCCGCCACTGATCCAGTCGAGGAGGGCCCTGATGTTCCCGAACCCCCCAGCCCATCACCTTAGACACGCTTGCCGATGATATTGACGAGCTGTCTGAGGAAGTTCATCAGATTCGCGTTACACTCATTCGGGAGATAAAGCGGCAGAAGGACCGTGATGCCCTCTATGAGCGAGAACGTCGCTACCGCCGCCGTTTTGATGCTTTGCTTGTGGATCGTTTGAACTTCGCTTTACCGGCTGAGGAGGAGGAGCCACAGCACCATATGGGTATGGACGGAGCCGGCACATCGGGTGCAGGACCGTCAGGATCTGGAGCAGCTGACCCTGAGCATCTGTCTTAGTTTTCTGTTTTTGTGGTTTTCTGTTGTTTTCATTAGTTCTTTTGTTTCATGTGTTGTTTTGAGGCTGGATTGTTTCTTTCACTTTATGGTGCCTCATTGGTTTTTATGCTTGTTCACTTGGATGATTTCTGATTAGTTTGCTTTAATCTTTGTTCTATTTTCACCTCTGCGCCTCCTTGCTCATATTTGCTGTCCCTAATCCCCCTTGTTCACAAATTGAGGACAATGTTGTGTTTAAGTGTGGGGGAGGTCTATATTGTGGATTTTAGCAAATGCTTCTCGTGCATCCATGTATTTAGATGATTTTGAGGTGTTTTTGAACTGATAGATTGGTTTAATTGTGAATATTTTGAGTTTAGTTGCTGAAGAGTTGAAATTGCACAGGAATTTTCGCTTTCTGCCATGTTTCGCCGCAGCCAACTTCTTAGTTCGCCGCGGCGAAGCCTCCTCTTTCACGAGTAATAAGCCATTCGGCCATGTTTCGCCGCGGCGACCCCCTTGTTTAGCCGCGGCGAACCCTTAAAAAAAATTTTTTTTAATAAATTCCTTGCAATCTCAGCTGGTCTTCAAAAATTTTTCCCGGCTTAGAATTTTCATACTCCTGCATCTTTTTTTTTAAATTAGTAGAAAAGTTCAAATTGTACTAGTGCTTTTAGAAAATTTTCCATGCTTTTAAATCAGGGATGAACTTAGGCTAGTTATTCTCATGTTTTTGACAGATAGTAAATGATGATGTGCTTTGAAATTATGACTATGTGGTTGTTAACTTTTGAGATTGACTAATTGAGATTTGAGCCTTGTTGGAAGGATTTTTGGACCTTAAGTTATTGAATTGAGTGAATCTGCTTATTTCATATTTCTCTAGAACTTGTTTTCATTCTTAATCGAAGCTTAGCGAATCAATTTTTGTAAAAATGATAGAGGCTTTCGATTTCATACCCGCATTTCCCAAACACAAGCCCAATCATTTTACCTTTGCAAACCCTTTTGAGCCTTCATCTTGAGTACATGCATGCAAAATATATAAAAAAAAAAAGATATAAATATTAAAAATAAGTAACTTCTCTCCCAGTTTTTATTTAGACTAATTTTGTCTTAATAATTTGTATGTTCGTACTCATTTTCATTTTCATGTTCATCCTCATTTCATTCATTCCGACTGACCTCCATTCCAAATTTTGACCCCTAAAAGTCCTCTTGATTTGCAAAGTTGTTTCCCATGGTGGAGAGGTAGAATTATTACAAGCCTATGGTAGAAATTGGATTGAGTAGGCTTGGAGTGAAATAACCCTAAAGACAAGTGAGTTAAAAGTGAAACACTTATCCGTGAGATGGATCTTTCTTAATCAATCTTTTAAGTTAATTTTCCATTGTGCTCATTTTCTTAGCATATCCTTGTTTACTGATGTCAACTCCGTGAGAATTTCTTACTAATCTTCTACTTTCATCTTTAAGCATGGTAGTGTTTCTCTTTGCTCTAGTGTCACTTTGAATTATTCTCACGCTTTGTTCAGGAGTACAAAGGTCTAAGTGTGGGGGAATTTGATTGAGCTCAAAATATTAGTTTCTTTTCATATCATTATCCATGATTTTGTCATACTTTCTGGTCCTTTTTAATGAAAATTGTGCTTAACTGAGATTTATGGTTCTTACTTTAAGTTAGTGTCATTTTGAGGATTAAATTGTCATAATTGGTTGTTAATTGGATTCAATTGACTTCTAGGACAATTGATACTTCAATTTGTTACTTTTTTATTGTAGGACACTAAAGATTTGGGGCCAGAATTGAAGAACTCAAGGCAAAAGAAGCAAGAGAAGATCCTCTGCCTAAGTTCGCCGCGGCCAACATCTCACTTCGCCGCGGCGAAAACCCATCCGTGAAGACAGGTCTCTGCCATGTTTCGCCGCGGCGAACCTCTCGAAGCAGCAAATCTCAGACCCGACCATTTCGGGAAATTTTGACCTACCCATCCCCAAAAACCGACCCATGCACGTAAGTTTCGGGTTAGAAACCCTATTTTGGGTATGATGACATGAGATGACCATCATTCAGCCACCACCTTCGTATCTTTCATCCTCTTCTCTCATTTCACCTCAGAAACCCTAATCCCATTTCCATTTCTTCCATCTGCTGCTGCCATGGCTGAAGAACAATATCTAGTTGGAGTTGGTTCAAGAGTTATGACTAGCTAAGCTTCTCAACTCTTGAATATGGTGGAAGGAGCATGAGTTCCAAGAGCTTCAAAGGGGAGTTAGCTTCATCTATGAGTTCTAGTTCTTTATTTATGAATTTCTAGGTCTAGGATTTGTAAATTTGAGCTGAACTATTTTGATTATGGTTGTAATCAATTCTGGATGATCATTTTGTGTATTGGATTAGTTAAGGTTGAATTTGAGCTTCAATATATGTGGTTACATATATGTTTCTATGCATCTCTTTTGATACTCTCTGTCTTGCATGGTAATGTGTGATTGTTGAGTTGATCTGGGCTTGCATTTAACCAAGTGCATTAATTAATCTTAATACACACACCAAGTGAGCTTAATAGGATCTTATGAAATGGGTGACATTGATTAAGATCCTAGACTTAAAGAGTTCTTTAAGGTTTTCATTTAGAAGACTTGGTGATTTCTACTCCCAAAATTATTTTGAACCATGATTGCTTCAAAACTGTATTCAAGAGATTTCATATCATTAACTTCACTTCATTACCACTATCTTAGAAAAATCCAAAAACATAGTAACTTAGATTAGCATTAATTGCATTTAGTTTTGGCATTTCATTAATGGTTAAAAACACCAAAAACCCCTTTTTTATTACTCTGCATAGCATTAATCTAACTTAGACATCTAATTTAGGCTCCCAAAAGAGAACGACCCGAGTTTGCACTACTGCATAGCTTGGAAAAAATTTTGAGCGAGAACCTCTAAGCGAACGATAAGAAAAGGCTCTCTTTTAGGGTCATAGTTGACAGACTGACAAAGTTGGCCCATTTCATGGCAATTAAAGTTAAATATTCACTGAAGAAGTTAGCGAGGTTGTATATTAAAGAGATCATAGGGTTACATGGGGTTCCGGAGTACATTGTGTCAGACAAGGATCCAAGATTCATGTCGAGATTCTAAAAAATGGTGCAAGAAGCCATGGTCACAATTCTGAGTTTTAGTATGGCTTACCATCTATAGATGGATGAACAAACAGAATAAACAATACAAACACTAGAAGATATATTGAGAGCATGCATTCTGGATTTCAAAGGGAGCTAGGATGAATACCTGCCTTTGGCAGAGTTCGCGTACAACAACAGTTACCATTCCAGTATCCAAATGGCGCCATACGAGGCATTATATAGGAGGAAGTGTAGATCCCCACTTTGCTAGACAGAACTCGGAGAGAGAAAGGTTTGGGGTCCAGACATAGTGGATCATACCTCTGAATAGATTAAATAGATCAAACAGAGGTTACTCACAGCTCAAAGCAGACAAAAGAGTTATGCTGATAGCAAATAAAAGCCATTAGAGTTTGAGGTTGGAGACCATGTATTCCTAAAAGTATCTCTAACTATTAGAGTAGGATGATCCATTAAGGTAAGAAAGTTGACACCTAAATATATGGGACCATTTCAAATTCTCTCAAAAGTAGGACCAATAGCCTATTAACTGGACTTATCCTCGAATTTAAGCCCGAATTTAAGTCAGTTGCACAACATCATCCATGTTTCTCAATTGAAGAAGTACAATCCGGATCCAGAGCATGTGCTAGAATATGATCAGATTGAGCTAAAGAACAATCTGACATTTGATGCAAGACCAGAACGAATAGTGGACCGAAGAGTCAAGCAGCTAAGAAACAAGGGAATTCCTTTGGTCAAGGTGATTAGGAAAGATCTAAATCAAGAAGAAGCCACGTGGGAAAAGGAAGACGAGTTGAGGAGCAAATATCCAGAGCTCTTTACTTGAGGTATGTGTTGAAATTTTGAGGACGAAATTTATTTTAAGGGGGGTAGAAATGTAACATACCAAAATTTCTAATCCAAAAATAGGAAAATATGTCACACCCTGACATCTTTAACATGATTAATGAAGGAATTAGGGTTGACCAAAGCCAGGTGAGATAAAAGATAGGTAAAGAGCATAAAAATTGAAGTGAAAACTGGAAAAGGACCAAATTGTCATTTTTGAAATGATTAGTCTATAAAGGGCATTATCGTAATTAGGGTCCAAAATCCTAAAAATTTCCAGTAAATCATGGAAGATAGAATTAATCCCGTAGAATGGTATTTGAGGTCTAGGAAGTAAATACAGGTTAAAAATATTTTATTAAAAAATTATTTTAATTATTAATATTTTGGCTAAATTAGGGAAAATTGGCCAATATTAATTATTAAAAATACCTAGAGATCTCAGAAAATTATGAAAAATTACAGAAAATTCATTTAGGAATTATGGAGATTTATAAAATTATTTCCAACCCTAAATGTTGAGGTTAGCTTTAATTGAATTTAAAGGTAAATTAATATCGGTAGATTATCTGTTTTTACGGAAACAACAATGTAAAGAGTTATAAAGGCAGAAAAATTATGAAATTAATCAGGAAAGTTTCATTTACTGAGATATAATTAATGGTGAGCTGATATAAGAATTCTAGGATACTAGAATTTTTCAGCTTTTAGATAAAATAAACCAATATTATATTAAGATTAGTGGACAGTTAGGACAACCGGGCTGTTAAAAATTTCTGACAGAATGTCAAGAACACATGTCATACCCAAATTGGCTAAGAAAGGGAAAAAAAAGAAAAAGAAAAAATGAAAATAATAAATCAAGTTAGATTAAAATCTAATTAGGGTTAAGTAAGATGTTTATGGTTAAGTCATCTTCCATAAGATCTTGACACATGGCAAACATGATTCATTGGATGGCTAGGATTCAACCATCTATCTTTGAAAAGTCAAAAGCTTCTAGAAGGGTAATTAGCCAAGTTAATTAAGGAATCAAGAGAGTTAACCTTGATTAAAGCCTAATTAATCTTACACTACCACAAAAAAGGCTTTTAACGGCAATTATTAGTGGTTTTTCACGGCAGTTTTAAAGGTGAAGTGGATACAGTCAACGTTGAAAGGTTTATAAAACATAGTGGTTGAGAACCACTATGGAAAATTGATTTTCCATGGAGGTTATGTAAAAAACTGCTGTGGAAAGTTTGATTTCGACGGTGGTTATTAACAAAACCACTAATAACTGCCGTTATAGTATAATTTTCCATCGCGGTTTTTTAGATAACCGCAGTGGAAAAATATTTTAATAGTGGTTATTTAAATAACCACTGTTAAAAAGTTAATTTTTTTAACATTCTGCGTGATTTTTTTTATCACCCTGCAGCTCATAGTTCCAAATAAATGTAGGTAGTGCAGAATACGCAGAACAAGACCATATGAACAATTAATAAACTAGCTAGTTAATATATACAGCAAGCATTGAAATTTCTTTTAACATAGGCATAAAGCAAAAATAGAGAACCAAGAGAACTAAGGAACATGTTTAGGAACCTAAGACCAAAGTATAGGGACACATATAGGAACTAAGAGAACCAAGACCAAAGTAGAATCAGCATCTTGAAAGAAAAGTAACAACTTCTATCTATACAATAGAAATAAGGAACATGTATAGGAAGGAACCAAGAGAAAATATCTAACAATGAATTTTTTGAGGAATAACCTAACTATTTGAAAGTTTCAACATTTTGTAGCAATGTTGTTGACAAAGTGTCCCTCATCAAGTTGATGTCATCAATGGGATATGACGCAGCATTTTAAAATACATGTTAATCAAAAATAACATAGTGAACTTAATCAAAAATATGAAATGAATTGAAGAATGTCATGCAATGTAACTGATCTTTACCTCGTCTGATTTCTCAGTTACCCTTGTCTTAATGATGTCATTCATGTAATGGATGACATAATATTCACATTTAATATGCCCTTATTGACAACGGTATTAACAAAATGAAATATAAAATTAAATATTAGACATTGATTATAAACATTAACTTTAATTCATCTAAAAAGGTTTAAAAGTATATATTTAGCTAAAAACAACATACTCTTGGGAGAATCCATGTTGGTGGTTGTGTATTTTGTTTAATCACCACAACATTGAAACTATGAAAAGCCCTATCAACAGTATAAAAGAAAATGATATTAGAGCATGTTTTTATAAACTTCACATGTAATAAATATATAAACATAAACTAACGTGTTGATGACATCTCTGGTTTCTTTGGATGGACTTCCACAGAGGGAATCGAACCAATAAACTTTGTTATCAAAAGGGACACAAACAATTAGAGTCCAATGATAACTACAAAATACAAACCATGTTAATTATAATCCTATACATACAACTAATTATTGTCTAAGAATTTCAAAATATACATAAAATATTTCTAATTATTGTCTTAGAAATTCAAGACATATACATAGATGTATGCATAATTTTTATATTTAATCAGAATTTTCTAATTATTGTATACTTTGTCATCCCTGATCAATTTTCTAAGTAGTCTCTAACTTCAAGATAACTATAAAGAATTTCAAAATATTTCTAATTATTGTCTTATAAATTTGAGATATTAATTCTCTTTTTTATACTTTTCTATCCCTTTATTTATCTTAAATATACATAAAATATTTCTAATTATTGTATTGGAAATTCAAGACTTATACACAGACGTATGCATAATTTTTACATTTAATCGGAACATTTCCGTCGCTAAATTTTGTCGCAAGTCCGTCATAATTCTGTCGAAAAATTTAGTGACGGAATTTTCATCACAATTCTGTCTAAAATTAGAGATGGAATTTGTTTCCGTCACAAATTCCATCGCTAATTAACTGTTTTTTTGTAGTGTATTGTACTAAATGGGTAAGGAAATGAGCCAATGAATATTTTTTCCCTATAGAGAATTAAAAGGGCTTTAAATAGAGACTTAGATCACCTCAATACAGTTTTTTTTAATAATTACTTATGAATTTTCAAAGCTAGACAAAAAATCTGGAATTTACCGGTGAATAGTAACCCAAGAATCAAATTTCAAAATTTTAATCTACGGGCTTATTTCATGATTTACTTGAACCGTAACGCTTTCATACGTGTATGAAAAAAGGTAATTAGAAGGTTGTTTCACTCTCCACTCTCATATATCTGGCTATCTCATCTAATTTAAATGACATGAAAACTTTTAGAGCATAAATGACCAAAGAAGAAAGCACAATCTGTTTGATGTTGTGTTTTGAGGATAACAAAAGTGATTTACTCTTTAATCTATTGATTGATTCATTTCAAGTAATATTCAGTTGAATATGAAAAGTGTTCTTATATTCATATAATAGAACTTGCGATATTCGAATAAGATGAAGTTAATGTTTCTTAGAGACGTTCTGTATTCTTATTCAATTTTATCAGGAGTATATTTGGGCCACGACCTTTTTACAAATCTTGGGATTTGACTCCTACAGTTATACACAAAATCTAAAACTCAAAAGTCATGAGAAAGTAAGCCATCATTTTGTCAAAGGCAAATCTCCAATTCTATCCGAGAGGCAAAGAGACTTGTTTTTTATTTGTCTATTGTATCTTTTATTTGAGTTGAGGCTAAGATTATTCACAAATTTGATCTTATTCCCAATCTTATTTAAGGCCAAGTACTTTGGAGCTTTTATTCTTATTCAACCATACTTGGACTTCATATTCAAATCTTAAGCATACATGTCTATCCACTTAGCTTATCTCTAGTTACATTCGGATATACCTTTGTGCAGGTCATATCTTTTTGGCATCTGAATGAGATCATTTGATCCGATTTAAAAAGTGGATTTAATATTATTCAAATACTGTCTATATTATATTGAGTTGATTTTGAACTATATCTCTTGTTATATGCAAGTCAATTTTCAAATCAAGAACTTTTTAAAACAAATCATATCCAAGTCAACTCGTGTGCATCTGAGTCAAAGATAATAACTTCGACACTTTGATTTTGAGATCAAATTGAAATATTTTATAAGTTCATATAATCCTATTTAATGCATTTAGAAATGTGTTGAAGTTATTAACTACAAGTATTATAGGTGATTAAGCAAGGATTAAACCACAATGGAAAAATGATATTACAAATCACAACTATCTATTTGAGCCTTCTTTCACATCAGCATTCCAACGAAAAAGAAGAATGTCCCTAATAGCTAATGAGTCACTCAATCGATAAATAGAGAAGAGCATTCAATGAAGGCAGATATGAGATCAATTAGTTGAGACAACACTCTGCACTTTAGTATTCATTTATTAACTTTTTGGGAGATTCAGATTGATTATACAAATAATTCTCATTTAAGCAAGAGTGGGAAAAAATTGTGAAATCTTGATAAGGTTGTAACCTTATAGTCTGTAAAAGAGAGTGATCAATTGGTTGGTAAACAAGGCTGATGTATTGAAACACCAGAGCTATTGGAATCTTAGAAGATATAGTGAAACTCTTAGATGTGCTATGAGAACTGAATATAAGTCAAGTGGTTTGGATCGAACTAATATATATGTTTGTGTATTGTATATTATCTCCTTACTATTCTCACAATCCTTCTATTATATCTCTTGATCAACTCTATCTTTGTTGATTTAGTTTAATTTATGCTTAAAGTTAAGATTTTTATTATCACCTAATTTGCACCCTCCCCTCTTGAGTGATTTACATCTAACACAATCATACCCATGTGAAATCAGACATGGCATAAAGTTTGATGCCATAAGCGTCCTATATATAATTTCTTTAAAGTGTAATTTAGTGTATTTTGGAAAAAAAAGTTATTTAATGATCTCCAAATTCCTTAAGGCGTTAATATAACATCAACTGATCTAGAAATTATCAAAAAACCAATTTAAAAAGTGCAATTTTACATATTCATTGTTAAGAGGTGTCATGTTCAATTTAGTAGTTGGGCCTGAGTCTGTTAGTTTGGGCCCTGTAGCCTATAAATAAGAGTTATTGAGTCTGTTACTAGTGTGCGTAATTCACAGCCGTGTGGCCCTTGATCAATAATATAAGAAGGTATTATTCAGTATGTGGTTCTTTTCATGGAACCCAAAGCAAGGTTCGTATGGGCTTCTATGATAGCGAGCCCAATTCCTAGAGATAGTCTGATTAGTCTATAGACCACCAGTATACACAACGGCATCATTATAGGTCAGTCACTCTACCCATCCTCTGTATCGTGTGTAGCCATCATCGTCATTTTTCCCAGTACTCGTCGACTGCTATTCTTGACATTTTTTGTCTTGAAGATCGTCGTCGCTGCCGCCGTCTCTTAGATTTTGTGGAGAGATATTCATAAAAGTATCTTTCTTGAGTGTTCTATTCTTGAATTTCCTTCTTTTCTTCCCAATCGATTACATTTCACTACGATTTCAAGGTTTTCTGATTCACCATGGGTAAGCAAGACGAGGCATCAGCAAGCACACAGACTCTTGTAGACTTCACTCATCCCCTGTATCTTCACCCATCGGATACTCAAACCATGACCTTGGTGTTCCAAGTGTTACGGGGAGCTGATAACTATGAGGTATGGAGCTGACTAATCAAACTTGCTCTCCTTGCCAAGAACAAAATAGGGATTATTGACGGAACGTGTACCTGAGACAATTAAGATTCCCATCTTCATGATCTTTGGGATAGGTGTAATGCAATTGTGCTGTCCTGGCTTGTTAATTTGGTAGACAAGTAGATAGCAACGAGCATCATCTTCTCTAAGAGTGTAAGACTGGTATGGTTACATCTGAAAGACCAGTTTCACAAGGCAGATGGCATGTGTAACATCCAAACTTTTAGGCCTAAAAGTACCAAAAATAGCCTGAATTAGATAGGCTACTAGACCCCTTTTAAGTAGAAGTCCCAAAGAAGAGAAAGGAAGTTAAAGCAGTTTTAGGGACTAAACTGTAAAGTAAGAGTTTTCAGGGGCTCAAGTATAATCAAGTTAGAGGCTCCAGTAAAATCTTGAAGACCCAGAGAGAGAAAAGAAGCTAGATACAGGCCAAAGGTTAAGTTAGAAACCTCAAAGAGAGGATTGTATGAAGTTAAATTCAAGCAGGGACTAAACCGTAAATTCAGACAGTTATGACCAATAGGGGTAAAAATGGAAGAGTATACAGAGAATTCCAAGAAAATCCCAAAAAATGGAAAATAATATTCTAAGGCTCTTCTGTGAAGAGAAAAGATGAAACTACCCATGAGACAACTTAAATGGAATTTATACGGTTGTTGTAAAACCCTTAGACTCAAAACATTATAATCTCGTCATAAAACCACTACTATGGTAGAAAAGGAAAGCTGTTAAAATGAACTACCATAGTAGAAGGAAATTGCATAACTTCAGAAATTAACACTTAAACTTGGTTCAAACTCGAACTCTGTTGCATGCAACTAAGAATCATTCGTTAACATCTACTGGGCCTCCGAGCCTCCGGCCCGACTAACAACATACATCACATTAGCCCATCCAAAATGGTTTCCCGGACAATAAATCAGAGTTTCGTAAGATACTATAAATGGCCTCTGGCCAACTCAAAATAAGGAGATAACATTCTCTCCAGTTTACAATAAGGCCGGGTAATCAAAATATTTCAAAAAGCATTCCTAAATGTGGCAATATATACTAGCCATACATATACAAGTGCTAGAGGCCTAAAGCTAACTAAGCTCAAGCCTCTACGTCTCTTCCCAATGGCCCACGCCCGGAACCTTTACCTGAAAACATTGTAAACCATGGGGTGAGACAAACGTCCCAGTAACAATCTTTCCAATTCAAGGTACTACTAAATCGGTGCTCGTGAGGTGTCAAGTGGGGCAGTTCACAAGTAATATATAATGATAGCCACTACAAGTCATGCAAGTGCAATGATGCAATTCCCGTCAACCATATCCCTCACTTTGGGGGATTTTCAAGAGCCGAACCCGGCCTATCCCTCACTATGGGGGACGTAAGGAGCCATGAAAGGCCTATCCCTCACTCTGGGGGACGTAGGGAGCCAAAAGGCCTATCCCTCACTATGGGGGACGTACTGAGCCAACCATCATGCATTAATGGAGGCCTTACCACGTGGTAGTAACTATCAAAAACTCTCACCAATTACCAATTCATGCATCATGCTCAAACCATAATCAAATAGTAATTGAACATTTCATAATTAACTTCTTTTAGTGGCATATCTTTCACAATTCCAAGATTCATTCATCATTAATCGAAACCCCACAAGACGGTTTTCCTTTTTATATATAACATACACTTGAACATAATTGTTACTCGGAGCACAAAACATAAATCTACTCACAATACCACAAAAGCATGTACAAAGGATTGGAAAGTGGTTACCTCTCGCCTGAGCAAGGAATAACAAACCAACAATATGGCCCCGTGCACCAACAAGACTCACAACCGGTCTACACAAGCACACAAACACACAACCATCATGTATTAGCTTTCAAACTAATAATGTGGCCAAAACAACATTTAGGGACACAAAATTCCTAGCTCCAACCAAAACTCTACCCAACTCAAAGGGTATAACTATCAAGGCAACACTCCAAGGTCATAAAAGTCCATTAAAACCTTAATTCCTTTCCAAACATCAATTAAAATTCATAACCTCAAGGACCCACTACACGAATTCAACACCCAAACATCCCATTTGAACAATTGGAGTTCTAACAACAATCTAAACCAATTAAACATCCAATTTAACCCTCCTTAACATAACCCAATTCACAAAACTCAAAATCAACCTCTACATTATCATCCTCAATCACAAATCTCCCATTTCCATAAACCCTAGCTTCAAAACTCAAGGTTCTTCAAATCCAAGAAAACTGCACCGATTAAATACTTAGACTAACCCAAAGCAATCAATTAAACTCAAAACAATCGGTCAAAAACCTCAATTCCATAACAACCTAGAAAACTCTAGGGTTTCACCATAAATCTTTATAAATTCCAATAAAGAAGATAGATTAGAGGTTAAAATCACTTACTTGAGGTAATGGATCCTTAGAAATGCCCCCTCCAAGCCAGAAATTTGAAACCCTAGCAGAGCCTCTCTCTCTACCTCAGATTTTTCTAATTTTTGCACACTGAACCCCTCCCGTGACTATATAAATTCGGACTCCTTCACCGCGGCGAACCCATATCTTCGCTGCGGCGAACTAATCCCGAGAGGGATTAGTCGCCTGAAAACCCGACTTCGCCATGGCGAACTCCAATCTTCGCCGCAGCGAAAGCTTCCTGAGAGGAAACTCTCGCTCGCTTAGAAAAATCTTCGCCACGGCATGCCCTCACCTTTGCCACGGCAAAACATTCCCGAAAGGATACTCTCCCCTGGAACTCCCGGTACGCCACGGCGAACATACCATGAGAGGGTCTGTTCACCTATTCCTCCAACATACCTCAAATACAACCCAAACACCAAGATCAAGATTAAATCGCTAATCTATCCTCAAAATCAACCAAAAGAGGCTATTAAAACCCGATAAAACTTAGGATGTTACAGTTGTGGCCAATAAAAAGTATATTGTTTGAGGTAATTATATAAAATAGAAAGAGACCTAAAAAATGTGCACAAAAATGAGTTTAAATGGTTGAAAGGTTGTACTAATTTATAAAATTATTCCCGCAACCAAAAGGCCAGTGGAGTGACTTTAATAAATTAAAAAGCTGATTATGCCGATAAAAAAGTATTTTAGTAAAAGAATTTTTATGCAAGGCTTAAAGGAAGTGTTATGGCCTAAAAAAATTTATAGATATTATCTAGAATTAAAGGGAATTTATGGAACAGACAGAAGAATTTTTTGAGCTCCAGAAGGTCGTCAAGAAAGCCAGAGAAACGTGGGCCAAGTAAATTAAGAGGAAACTTAGTTAACAAGTTTTGATCCAATGGCTAGGATCTAATCTCCCTTCTCCTCCACCATATTTGTGACACCTAGCATCTTCTAGAAGAATGAGGTAAGGATGATGCAAGAAGATGATGCAATGATGATGTAAAAGTTAACTTAGAGTTCCAAAATTGCATTTACTCTTTCTATTAGCCACCAATGGCATTTTGGTCCATTCAAACCAAAGTTTTGGCTATAAATACACCACCTTGGAAGAGCATTTTGGCAGCCATTTGTAGAGGGAAAACTCTGAAGGGAATTGAAAGACGACGCGCAGCGAAAACAACTCGAAATTTTAAAACTTTCATTCCCTTTCCGGATCTACCAATCGCGTTTAAGTCAGGTAGTAAGAAGCATTACCTTTAGGCGTTCGATTCCCTGGTGACTTGATGATTCGGCCGTTCAGGATGCTTCTGGTGCCTCCTTTGTCGTTCGAAGTCGACAACTCCGGTCGGCTTCCTCTACCGGTATCCACACGAGTAGCCCTCAACCTCGAACGGCGTGCTAGCGCCTATGTCCGTCTAGGGTTTTAGGAATCCGTCCTCTCTCCTCTCTTTTGGCCGTCTCTTGGGTGTTGGTTCTCTCTTGCTTAAACCCTAGCTCCTCATACCAATATATAGGATGCTATATAGGTTTAATTAATAATATTTAATTTCGAAATTAACTCTAAATTAATTCCGAAATTAATACAATATCAAATATTGCCTAATCAGATAAGAGAACAATTAAATAAATATGGTTTAAATTAAATCCGTCTCACAGATTTAATTCTCCTATTTATTTAATAAAGAGATGACGGAATTAATTTGTATATATTTAATTTATCCTTATAAATTAAATCTAATAATTAATATCCTTTATATTTATATATATATATATATACGAATTTATATATATATATATATATATACACGTCCACCCTATATTATTCATTGAATCTGGACATATCTTAGATTCAATGAATCTGGACATCATAACTCGTGTCGGGCTATTTTGTGTGCGACCCTGTAGGCCCATATGAAGTTGGCAGTGGGCCATTAACTATAATGACCCACAAGTCGTAAGCGGTCTCTAGCAAGACATCACGACTACCCAAATCATATGAGGATCATTGAACGATGCAACCTTTCATACAACCATATCACGTCCCTTTTGTCTCACGACATTTTGGTCATGGATGAGGCATGGAGAACGTCATCCTCCTATCCATGACCGTTACTTTCTCGATCCCTGAGTAGTCTGAGTATAGAAATGGAACTACCTTTCCATTATAGTATGGCCATACATTTCTCAGACTCACTCATCGAGGGGCCCAGTAATGTCTCTCTACGAATGTGAGGGACAAATTCCATCTTGACCATTCACATTCCTACGCATGAAAAAAAACCACTAAGCCTGAACATAGTCTTTATGATCACTTGGTCAAAAGTGACTTTTGACTAGGTCAAAGCTAAGCGTTTCTCATGTATGAATCCATGATGATCTCAGGTCAAAGGGCACAGTGACATGGTTTGTATATGAGAGAAGCTTATGACTTAACCCATGCAGCTCTCTCATAGCGGGTCGGTCCAACACCTTGTACTCTTACATGTGCCTATGACTTTAATTTATATCTCCATATATCTTTAAAGTCATACTGGTCTTATTTCATCTTTGCTCCCACATAGATGACCGACCAGGGACATTTAGGATAAACCATGAGTTATCCAAGGATAGTTATCACAGTAAACATGCAAATAATATGATAACGTAATTAATAAACTCATAAATTAACAATGTTCAAAACATAATGATTGGCCCCTAGGGCACAATTTCCAACAAACTCTACCAAAATTTAGAAAGAAAAACATAGGGGTGAAGGCCAAGAAGAAGGAACAAGATTCAAACTTCAAGATCAAGGTATGTGATGGTTGTAGCATCTGAGTTGATGCCTATTTTGAATTAGTTACTCCTTGTATCTGATTCTGAAATTTGGCATGATTAAACTACACTCTGTAAGCTTTAAATCCATGGGTAGAACACTTCATTTGGATATGTGTACGATTTATGGTGATTTTCCAAAGTTAGCATCTGAAATCTGGAAACAGTGTTTAACCTTTGGAAGAGTGTCAAATTCTGTACAATTTTGGTACTGTTCAGCATAGAATTAGTTCCTAAAACTATTTTTCCTTTAAAGATAACTTAAGGAGATTTCAGTGAGACTTGGAACCACTCAGTTTTTATTTTTCTAAAATTAATTATGAATTTTCAAAGTCAAGAAAAAATTCTGAAATTTCTGTGTGCACAGTACCCGCGAAGCAAAATTTTCAGATTTAATCTTCTTGAATCTAAGGCCATCTAAAGTGGTCCTAATTGACAAGAAATGGATCTTGAGGATGGGAAATGATGATATTTATGTTAGAAAAGCTAGAAAGAAAACCCTAAAAGCAAGAGAAAGGGTTGAGGTTCAACAGAGCTAGTCTTGAATATTATGTAATCTAGTGGTTCTAATAGATTGTATGATCATTATGACTATGTTTAGGATCTTGAAACATCCAAGAGGATTTTGGTGATGTTGAACGAATGCCCATATGGTTGGAAAGTCAAGGGAGTCAAAGGAAAAGTAAGAGGAAAGCTTGAGGTGCAAGGTAGTGAACTTATCTATTGTCGTTGCTTGATGTTGTATGCTTGTGTGTTGCTGTGTACATGTTATTTGAATGTTAATGTGACATGTTTTAGCTATTGCAATCACTATTCATGATGAGTAGATTATGTCTCCATGGCCATGCATCAAGAAGTTAGCTTTGAGCATGCTAATATGTCACTAATTAACAAGAGAATAAACAAGTTACGTGTAGTGTATTAGCATCCATCTAGCATGATTAATATGTTATTGTTTGCTAATGAGATTCTCCCAAATCTCACCCCTTCCTAACCAACCATTTAGGTCAATCAATGATGGGCAATAATGGCATGAGAAGCAAGGAGAAGAAAGTGGAGAATTGTTCATGTTAATGAATGATATTATTATTCAATGTGTAATTCTCCTATTATGTAATTTATGTTATGAATGTCCTATGATGCCATGTATAATGGCATGAATGAAAGTGTATGAGCATGAATAGGAAAGAGTAAGCCCATGTTATGTATACCAAATAAATAAAAAGAATTAAAGTAAAGAGATATTAAGAGATAAAACGTAGGTCCTAGAGAAGTAAGTTTGTAACTCCAATTTGACCTATCAAACAAACGAGTTAAGCCACGAGATTTGGCACAGTTATAGTACACATCCCAAGATTTAAATGAGAGCTATATTACCTCAATTGGATGTATACACAAGGAGATACGAATTTCCAAAGTTGAGGCACAGAATCTGGAAATTCCAGATTTTACGAAATGAACAATAATATTTATTGATTGAATTGTACAAATTGGGCAAGGATAAGTCCAGTTTGATATTTTTTCCTTAAAGAGCATCAAAATAGCTTTCTGTATAATTTTAGAACATCTCAATACAATTTTTATGGAATTAGTTATAAATTTTTGAAGGTAGACCTGTAATCTGGAAATTAAACAGTAAATAGTAACCCGAGTAATTATGTTGAAGTTTTAAATCCATGGGCTTGTGTCGTGATCTGCTTGAAGCATAATGCTTGCAAATGCGTGCTCTGAGAGTTAAAAGGTAGGTCGTTTCAGCATGCGCATTTTCTCCTTACACAAGAAGATTAATTCCATGACCCAAGGTACTATGACTTTATCGGAATATTATACTAGGCTTAAGAACCTTTGGGATGAATTCGATGCTATCATGCCTCTCCTGACCTGTAAATGTAACACCACTCAAGAATACACCAAGACAAGCTAACAACAAAGACTCTTCCAATTCTTAACCAGTCTGAATGACAATTCTCACTAAGCCTGAACACAAATCCTTCTTCAGTCACCACTTCCAACAGTTAGTCAAGCCTACTCCTTGATCTGCCAAGATGAATCCCAACAGTATATTTCCACCCGTGCCAGTAATCCTACCTTTGATAATGGCACAATGGCAGCTTGCAGTGGAAGGCAAGGCAGAGGCTAAGGACGAGAAAGAGGTAGAACCTTTAAAGAGTGTTCTCACTGTCACTGGAAAGGCCATAAGAGAGAAAATTGTTATGAGTTGGTTGGCTTTCCCACCAATATTCGAGGGAGACCTCCTCAGAATCCTACTACCAATCATCTCACTAATACCTCATCTTCAACTTCTCCTCTAGCAAGCTAGATGCCTATCACCCAAGAACAGTACGATCAGATTTTAAAGCTTGTCCGTAAGGAAAAAGATGATATAGCAGTAGGCACAGCTGATTATCTAGAGGAAACAATCTTAGGTATCATGCTTGCTATCCCTAAATCCTTTTGTGAATCTAATTGGATTCTTGACTCCAATGCAACATGTCATGTAGTGAATAGCCTAAACATGTTTGATACAGTAGATAAGTATTCAGGCCCTATATGAGTAGTTAAGGTTCCTAATGGTGACAAGATGTTAATCACTCATGTAGGCAATGTTAAGATACTTGATCATGTTGTTCTGAAGGATGTCTATTATGCTGTTGGCTAATGTTATAACCTTATTCTGTATCTAAGTTAACAGCCAGTAAAGAGTTTGTAGCTTCCTTTTACTCTGATCATTGTAACTACAAGATATCTCAACTGGGAAAATAAGGAGGATTGGTAGTCTCTATGGTGGTCTCTATATCGTCGAAAAAGTTAACAAGATGGATAGTCTTATGTATGTTTACACTAAACAAATTACTTGGCATAATAGATTGGGTCATGTTCCTATTAACAAGCTTAGATATCTAGAACTGATTCGGACAAAAGTCCCTGTTATTACTACTGAAAAATGTATTGTTTGTTCCGGTGCTAAACAGACTCGCTTACCTTTTCCTTCTAGTACTTCTAAAACACATGGTAGTTTTGAGTCGATTCATGTAGATGTTTGGGGACCTTATAGGGTTCCAACTTATAAAGGTCATCGTTATTTCTTGACTGTTGTGGATGATTTTTTGCATTGTACTTGGACCTTTCTTATGATCAATAAAAATAAGGCAGTTTATCATTTAAAGAATTTTCTGATTTTTGTTGATACTCAATTCTCTTTTGTTGTTAAGAAAGTAAGGACAGACAATGGTTTGGAGTTTGTTAATATTGAATTAAAGTCTTATTTCACTAGTAAAGGAATAGTTCATAAAACCTCATGTCCCTACACACCACAACAAAATGGGGTAGTAGAAAGAAAACATCGTCACCTATTAGAGGTTGCTAGAAGTCTTATTTTTCAATCTCACATTCTCTTGAAATTTTAGGGGGAAGCTATTCGCACAGCCACCTACTTGATCAATAGGACTCCCTCTTCAATATCAGCAAACAGAACCCCTTATGAAGTTTTGTATAACCACCAACCAGATTTATCCTCTTTAAGAGTATTTGGATGCCTAGCTTTTGCTACAGTTTTTCAACCTCATGATAAGTTTCAACATCGTTCAGATCCTTGTGTTTTTATTGGGTACCCCACTAATCAAAAGGGTTACTTGTTATATAACCTTCAATCCAAAACTATCCACATTAGTAGGGATGTCATTTTCTAGGAATCCCGGTTCCTTTTTAAAGATGTAGTAGGTCTCAATCAAGGGGGAGATAATGATACGCAAATGATTGATCCCTCTAGCAATAAAAGTAGAAGTTATGATGCTGAGCCCATGCCCCCACCATTAATTAAACCCAATAATCATAATAACTACCTAGAACCACTACATGAGACTGGAGATCCCATAGATACAGAAGCTCCTTACCTATCCGAGAGGCACGTCTTGGCACATCTAGGACTGCCCTGGCACGTCCAAGACTAGTCCAAGACTGTTCCAGCATAGTCCAAAAATTTCACTCCCATACCAAAATTAAATCTACTCGTTACATTTGAGTCCTAATGGTTTTATTCACTCCTATTTGACCCTCCCTAAATGTTAGTGGGTGCCGCCACCCGTGGTGGCCTGTGGAGCGTGCACTTTGACGCAAATGGCATGATATGCAACGCTGGCCGGCATCGGTGCCCGGGCGACCAACAGCGTGCTTTACTTGGTTGCGGTTCCTTGACGCCTGTGGCGCCAGGGTTTTGGTTGTTGGAACCAGGGCCGGGGCCTGTACCGACGCACAAGACCCACCCCTAGCATGCGCGGGCAGACACTTTAGGCATCGTGGCACCATGAAGATCATCATATGTATGCTCAACTTTGGTTGTCGGTGCTATATATAGGTAGGAGTACATTATGGTAGGATCAGTCACCTGGACAAACCAACCCTCCTTTAAGAAGAATTGTGCTTTGCCCCCCCAATCCCTATAGAGCAAAAGAGCTGCCTGGTGATCCCTAGGTTGCAAACCAAATAGAGAGAGAAGGAGACCTAATTGGATAAAGGACTATGTTTGCCATGCTAACACAAACTTTAAGTCATTAGTAGGATATGCTTGCATTATGGATACAGATCATACAACAATCACAACTACAAAAATGGTAAGGTATCCCATTCAGTCATATTTATCTTATTCACATATATCACAAGAACCATGTACTTTAAACATGTTTTGTCTAGTCTTGAGAGCATTACAGAACCATCCAGCTTTAAGCAAGCCACCAAAGATCCTACGTGGATTGATGCAATGAAAGTAGAAATAAGAGCCTTGGAAGATAATGGTACTTGGGAAATTGTGGATCTACCCAAAGGTAAGAGACCCATTGAGTGTAAGTGGGTCTACAAGGTAAAGTATAATTCGAATGGTGAGGTAGATAGGTTTAAGGCAAGATTAGTTGCAAAAGGGTATAGTCAATAAGAAGGGGTTGACTATTTTGAGACCTTTTCTCCTGTGATAAAAATGGTTACAGTACGAATTGTTCTTAATATTGCTGTTAAAAATGGTTGGAACCTTTTTCAAATGGATGTTCATAATGCCTTCCTTTAAGGTGACTAGAGGGAAGAGGTGTACATGAGAATTCCACAAGGATTTGTTCAATATGGAAACAACAAAGTTTGCAAATTGATATTCTCGTATGGTTTAAAGCAAGCGTCTAGGCAACAGAATGCTAAACTTAGTAAGGCTCTTTTACAAGCTAGTTTTAGGCAAAGCATGTATGATTATTCATTGTTTTATAAGGCAAACTGGTTCTGAAATGACTTTAATTTTAGTTTATGTGGATGATCTTGTGATCACAGGAAACCAAATAGACAGGATTGATGAAGTAAAGGAATTTTTATGTAATATATTCAAAATTAAGGATTTAGGTCAACTCAAATATTTCTTACAAATAGAAGTAGCTAGATCAAAACATGGAATAAGACTCAATCAAAGAAAATATACATTGGATATTTGACTGGCATGGGTTTGACTGTAGCAAAGCCACTTGGTATACCTATTGAGCAGAATATAAGACTGAGTGGGAAACCAAAGCATGAGGAAGAAGACCCCTTGATCACAGATCCAACCACATATAGGCGGTTAATTAGTAAGCTATCATATCTTACTATGACTAGACCTAACATAAGCTTTGCTGTGTAGGCACTGAGTCAATTCATGAATGCACCAAGGAAATCATACGACAAAGCAACAAGAGTGGCTAGATATTTGAAGGGCTATCCAGGACTTGGAATTAAGCTTGCAGTAACTCAGGATATTCAATTGGTGTGCTTTGTGCATGCTGATTGGGGAACATGTCCTGACACTAGAAGGTCTGTGACTGGTTACATAGTAAAGTTTGGAGGATCACCAATATCCTGGAAGTCAAAGAAGCAGAACACGATTTCCAAATCATCTGCAGAAGCATAATACAGAGCCTTAAGCAATACTGTGTCAAAGGTGGTATGGATCAAACGGTTATTAGAAGACTTTGGAATGACTGGTTTGAAACCTGTACATGTTTACTGTGATAGTAAATCAGCCATTTGTATAGCAAATAATCCTGTGTATAGAAATAGACTGTCATTTTATTACAGAAAAATTATAGCAGGGAGTTATAAGTCTTACTCATGTGAAAAGTAAGTAACAGCAAGGTGATATATTCACCAAAGGGCTGGGTAAGCAGGATCATGACATAATTTTGAGCGAGTTAGGAGTTGTAAACCTCTATGCACCCCAAACTTGAGGGGGAGTTTAAGGGGTGTCATGTTCAAGGGGTGTCATGTTCAGTTTAGTAGTTGGGCTCGATTCTGTTAGTTTGGGCCCTGTAGCCTATAAATAGGAGTTATTGAG
>NW_021632579.1:0-56005 GCF_004799145.2 Neltuma alba
ATTTTAGTCATAGGAATGTAATTGAATGATGAGTGGGGCCAAATTGAAGGGAGGAGGAGGGGAGGGAAAGGGTGGGGCAGGAAGTGGGAGTTGAGTAAGACAAGAGAGTGGGGGAGGAGGGACCAGCAGGAGGCAAAGAGCAGGGGAAAGCAGAAACGGAGAGCTGTGTAGATAGATGAGTGAGGAGGTGAGGTTAGGTATGGCTGTATCATACGGAAGAGAGGGAGGCAACGTGTTGGCATTACATTCAATATCATCCGACAAAGCAACTCAATAATAATTCATAATGAATCCATTCAGAATGAAGAACAGTGGTACAGTAGTGAGCAGTGGTGTGAGTGAAGCCAAAGATAGATAGATATATATATATATATGTTTATGGAAGAATGAAGGAGGGATTGATGGACTGTATGACTGTCCACCATGTCCCATGGCTGTCCCCCCACGCATCATTATCCGTCCACATCATCATCCCAACATTCAACAAACCACCACCATATCCCCTTCCTTCGTTCATATATATCTGTTTCATCATGCTCTCTTTTCTCATGGGTCCCTCCAAATCCCCCCACTATCCTCCCTTCTTACTCCACCATATCTCTGTTTTCTTCTTATATCTTCCTTAAACTGCTCATCCCTTCATTAGTAGTTTTCCCGATCATAATGGGAACAGGAGTCCACGAGGTTAGAATGCTTGGGAGGCTCATAGTATGGCCGAGTATGCTTTCATCCATGGATTGGCGGATGCGTGGGGCCCCCGGACACGGGTCTGTCCCTTCTGGGCCCCACTAATAGTTGCATCCACGCGAGACAAAGGTCCCACCAGCACAGCAACCGGAAGGACCGCTGAGAACTTGAGCACGATATTCACCTCTTGTCAATTTGGAAATACAAGAAAACTGATAAAATAATACTGCTTCGTGTCTTAATTATAAGAGGTAGTCAACTAATTTAAGAAGATTAAAAAATAAGTTAAATTAGTTATTTGTAATAAATATTTGTTATCTTTTCAAAAATATCATTACTAATCAAGTGTGTTAGCTAGAACTATCATTATTAGAAGAACTATCTTAAAAATATATATAAATATTATAAACAAAATGGATTGAAGTCTTATATTTAAGACCAACATAAAATTTACCAGGGTCTTATATTAAAAACCGAATATAGTAATAAGTATTGCACTATTTCGAGCATCACAATAGGATCATACATTAAAAAAGAAACGTAGATTTTCCAAGCGTGTTATATCATTGACAGAAATGAAAATGAAAATCAGTATATGAATCGAAGAACAAAAATATGTTAAAGCGTTGAGGGGGAACAGAAATGGGGGGAAGGACTGGAATTTTCGAAACGCTTTGTCTGCGTGCAAGCCGAACTCACCCATCATCATCGTCCAGTACGGCATGAAACCCCCCATCATTGCCACTCTCTCTCTCTCTCGGGTTTGCTTTATATATCTGGGACCTCTCCTATTTCCTCATGATCCCCTCATCCTCATCCTTCCCTCCATCTCTCTGATCTCTCTCTCTCTCTCTATCTGTCTGTCTGTACGTTTCTGTTCCTCTGCTGCCTCCCCTTTCTCTCTAATATACCCATACTCAAATACGCCCACACCCTCATACTCAAATCAAGCTAAGACTCTTCATTCTTTCAGGTTGAGTTCACTGTATGGATGGATCCTTCCCGTGCACAACACCAGGTAGGCTGGCTGCTTCCTCTCTCTCCCGCTCACATGCCTCTCTCTTTGCTTCTTTATGCCTTTTCCTTACCTCTCCTCTTCCCCTTCAATTCTTTTACGTTTGGGCTTGAGTATGGTTTGGGGTCTCAGGCCTTCCTCCGTCAATTCTTCATGATCAACTTAGCTATATGTACGTTGCAAAGCAATAAACGAAAATGAACTTCAGTAAATAAGAGCATATATATCTTTGATTTCTCGCGCCTTATGAAAAATCCTTTGGCGCAAGTATAGGAAAGTTTCGTCTCTCTTTTGTAGAATGAAGAATGGCTTTTCCATCCCAACGGATACGTGGAACCGTGGTTTAAGACTGATCTCTTAAACCCAGCTAGGAAGCTAGGGCAAACTTTCCCTCTTCGATTATCTTCCACAATATATAAAATTCTCTAATTCGTGCTTCTAGGTAGTAATTGTATATCCCTGCATGCTTTATTTTTTTATACCCATGAAAGAATTTAAAGAGTAATCTCATGAACCCCACCCCGCTCGATTTCAAAATTCACCTGCGGAATTGCACCGTGGCTCTTGGTTTTCATGCTTACTAATAATTTCCAATTGTGCTTTTGTTTTCACAGCAAATGTCTAACGAATCACTGGAGAATATGATAGCTTGCTCAAAAGCACAGCAAGAGAGGAAGCCGAGACCTCAGCCGGAAGAAGCACTAAAGTGCCCAAGATGTGACTCCACCAACACCAAATTCTGTTACTACAACAATTACAGTCTTTCTCAGCCGAGATACTTCTGCAAGTCATGCAGGAGATATTGGACCAAAGGAGGAACATTAAGGAATGTTCCAGTGGGTGGAGGCTGCAGGAAGAACAAGAGATCTTCATCATCAAAGAGGGCTCAAGATCAACCTCTCACCCCCCACAACAACCCACTCGCTTCCATCCCTTCCTTATCTTATGATTCTAATGACCTCACCCTCGCATTAGTTAGGCTCCAAAAACAATCTTCTGGGCAATTGGGCTATGATGACCATGATCTATCAATTTTGGGGAACCCCACTAGCTCCCATTATGATATCCTCGGCAACACCACAAATCCTGGCTTTTTAGATGCATTTCGAACTGGATTCGTGGAAACCCAGCAGAATAATAATTTGCAGAACCTGTATTGCGGATATGGAAACGGGGACATGGGAGAAGTGGACAATGGAAACGCAGAGATGATGCTCCCGTATGATCAAGAAATCAATAATGCACCCACAACGCAAGCAGTGTCGGTCACTACTATGAAGCAAGAAATAATGTGTAATGGAAGAGAACAAAGTGAAAACAAGGTGTTGTGGGGTCTTCCATGGCAGTTCAATGGGGACATGAACATGGGAGGGCTCGATTCAGGAAGAGCAAGTTGGAACAATGGTCTCGGTTCATCCTGGCACGGTCTTCTCAATAGTCCGCTAATGTAGACAGACACTCAATGCTTCTCCATTGATCATAAGATCGAAGAAGAGAAGAAACAAACAGAAGGACTGATGATTTCCTCTCGTGACTGAAATATCAGCTTTTAAATTTTCATTTCTCTAGAGTTTTGGGTTAAGATCAAGGGATTTGATTCGCTTGAATCACCTCCCTTCCTGTTTCTGGCTTGCTTTTTTTTCCCCCCTAGCAGATGTCAAATTTTTTGTTCTACGATGTTATTGTTGAATAGACTAATGAGATCGCAGATTTGTTTGCTATGTTAGCCAAACTTAGAGAGTAGTGAAAGTATAATTTGCTTATGGTAACAGGAGGAAGTGAGAAAGAGACCCGGGGGGGGGGGGAGAGAGAAGAGGCAGCATGAGAACGATAATTCGTAGTTTTGTGCGGTCTGAGTCTGAAATCTCTGACCAGTCTTGGTCTGTGAAATGTCGGTAGCTTCAAGATATGACAGCGTCGTATTTTCACCAGGTACCTAGATTCCTAGAATTAAAATATAGTATGCGCTATTATTTCTATATTGGAGCCGAAGAGAACATCTCGTATCCCTACGAATTAAAAATTTCAGTGAAGCATGACCAGCAACCTCGGAATGGCTTTTGTCTCTCATGGCACTCAGCAGCCATATCCAGTTGGGGATTTGGCAAGAGAAAAACAGTCAGCGACAGCATGAATATCGATATGCCCCCAACAATCAATGACTGTGGACAAGATTCGGTGGATCGCGGTTTAAATGTCTCGCAGGGGTTCGCATTTCAGTTTAAGAATATTCTTTTTTTTTAATATAAGACTTAATTATTGATTTAATTTTAGTTATAAATATAAGACATATTTATCAATTTTTTAAAAATTATTCCTATGAATATTTTCTCAACCATAATCAAATAAAAAAAATTTTAAAATTATTCCTATGATATTAAGGAAGATGATTAGGGTGTTTTAAAAAAAATATATCATATTTCTTATAATTAACTAACTTATCTAACTTCTTTAATGTAATCAAATTAGTTAAATAGATCTTATATCAAATACCGGAGGAGTAATAAATAAATCAACAGCAACTGGGAATAAATGGAATGCATGCATTAGCACGGAGTCTTTGATCGTTGTTCTGCGCGTCAGTGCGCTACCTCATAAAAATGTGTGGTTCTACATAGCTAGCAATTTTTTCCGCAAAGTTTTATACCATTATCAATTTAAAACATTATTTTTTGTAAATATTTTTACCGTCAAATCTTATAGGCCCACGAAATCTTGTAAATATGTACACTGCAGCCTACTTCGACCACGAAATAGAGCACATTGTTGACTTTTGCCACGTAATTAACTGACATGTAAACTGAGACGACTAAAAAGTAAAATAAATATAATTTCGTGCACAAGTATATATATTTTTCAAACCCATCGATTAATTTTTTTCGGCAAATAACCCATATGAAAATAATCAGGTAGCATTAGTGCCCGCTCGTCTCGTTATTTCTTTTCCTTTCATGTTGCCTAGTATTTTGTTGCTAGAGAGGATATCTAAATCCCATTAGTTATACATAATAAATTGTAGTTATACTTAATTAGGAAAAAAACTAATTAAGTTGTTATAACAAAAGTAAAAGGAGCTTCAAATATTCACAGAAATCTAGTGCTTACTAGACAGATGATGACATTGCTCATCAATTAATGTGAACGACTGAAAGAGGTGACCTCTCTCTCTTTTTTTTTGCGGTTTAAAAGTGACAAAAAAAATTCGTTCCTTCAAAATTCATATTTATATGCACAACTAATGAACACATGCGCGTCTTAATGATATGTGTGTTTAGATTGGAAAATCAGGTTCCGACGATACTCAAGTGAAGCTCAGTCTGGCCGGGCTTCACAGTTCAATATAATTCGGGTTGTTGGATTAAAAAAACTCAACAGCCGCTGCTTAAAGCCTCTTGGGAACAAACGATGAAGGGCGTGCGTTTTGCATTTGATGGCAACTTTGAAATTAAGTTGAATTATTGGAACCAGCGGAAAAGGAAGCACGGTAAGAAAATTGAGTTTTTTTTTCCCCGGTACAAAGAAAGTTGGGTCAGATATGTGGCAATTGGACTCCGGCTTCAGTCATGATTTTAATTATTAGGGCTTAACCAGGTTGCTGCTTCCCCACGTATGGACAGGGTGCCTGCCTACTTAATTGTTTTGGGCTTCAGCCTGTTTGCTTGACCCAATAAAAAAAAATCAGTCCGCCTCAGTCTCCTCCCCTAGGGTCGGTTTGGTACGAGATAAGGAGAGGAAGGAAAAATACTAATGAATTTAATCTAAAAAATTAGAAAAATGGGATTAAAATTTTTAAGTTAATTTTGCTTACTATTTTATCTTATATATTCTTTTTATCAATATTTTATAACCCCACTCTTCTAATTTTTTAAACCAAGTTCGTTAAAATTTTATTTTCTCTCCCTTCCTCTCTAATTCTCTATAGGGTTAAGAATTGTTTTCTTAATTTTAAGAATTACGCCTAAGCTTTTAATCATTTTGACATGTATTATGAAACAGTATGATTTAATTTCAGTAGAATTATTTTTTTTTTGTACAATTTTTTTTGCCAGCTAATTTTTGTGTGCAATAGGTTGATAGAGACTTAATTTTACTTAAATTTAAACAAAATAAATGAAAATATATTTTAAACACAAAGTCATGGGGTCATAATCTAAGCGGTTTCTGGGACGAGCTGACATGTGGGTCCGGTCCGCTCACTATTCTGGCCCATAACAAGATAAGTATTACATGTATTGATAAATGAGGCCCAAACTCACCGAACCAAAAAAAGAAGATTGGGGCGGAAAAAGGTACGGGCTTATCTTACGTGGCATATCCCCTGTGAGTAAGGCCGACATCCGCATATGTAAATTACCATTTCCCGATAAACGGAGATTAGTTTACTTTACCTTTTATCCTATGTTTTAGAGAAAAGGTGAGTATATTCTCTCATCTCTACTCTGAAAAGTTAAAAAAAAAAAAAAAAAAGAAGTCTCACTGAAATCAGCCCGGCGACAAACCGAAAGTAGGACCGTTTCAAGTAAGGAAAAGGTCATTTGAGTCATTTCTTACGTTTGGAACTGATCGATGGACCGCAAGTGGCATATGTAGGCTCTAGGCTCCCACAAAACCCAAACAAGAAATAAAAGTTTACAGCCTCTGCATCCGCTTAAGAGAGTCTAGAAAAAGATTCAAAAGGAAAAAGGGGAAGGATTAATAAGAAGGGTTGGCTGGGAAGATGGGAACAAGCAACCAGTTGATTGGTTTACTCAACTTCTTAACGTTCCTGCTGTCCATTCCTATACTGGGAGGAGGCATATGGCTGAGCAGCAGAGCAAACAACACAGACTGCCTCACCTTCCTCCAGTGGCCTCTCATCGTCATCGGAATCAGCATCATGGTCGTCTCTCTTGCGGGTTTCGCCGGCGCCTGTTACCGCAACACCTTCCTAATGCGCCTCTACCTGGTCGTCATGTTCATCGTCATTGCAGCTCTGATCGGCTTCATCATCTTCGCCTATGCCGTGACGGAGAAGGGTTCCGGTCGGGCGGTGATGAACCGGGCCTATGTAGACTACTATCTGGAGGATCATTCGGGTTGGTTGGAGGAGCGGGTGGCCAGTGATACCTACTGGGGAAAGATTAGCTCTTGCATCAGGGACTCCAAGGTTTGCAGAAAGATGGTGAGAACTGTTGGTGGAATGCCTGAAACTGCTGATATGTTCTTCCACAGAAGGCTCACTCCTATCCAGGTCCCTGCTCTTATTCATCTTTCATCCTCGCCATATCTTGTTTACATATTATTTCATCAAGGATTGGTGCGTCATCGTACGTATCAAAATAACATATTACGAAATTAATATAGAACCCATTTAACTAATTTGATTAGATTAAAGAAGTTATGTAAATTAGTTAATTATAAAAAAATATGATATGTTTTTTCTAAAACATTGTAATTATCTTTCTTAATAGGTTGAATGAGTATTCATAAGGATAGTTTAGAGAAAATTGATAAATATAAAAAGTATATCTTATATTTAGAATCAAAACCAACTCAACAATTGGATTCTATATTAATAAGCTGAGGAGTATAATCTGAATTTTGAAGAATCAGCTTTTCATGTGTGGCTTACCCGCCACCCGCCAAAGCCCATCCAGTATCGATGTAGTCTCTTGGAGATGTTTTCTTTTTACTGTTATTACGCGTCTGGCGATAAATTTAGGTGAAAGGTTGGGTCGCGTCGGAGGTTTATAGTAAGGGACCCAGCGTCATGTGGAGGTGATGGGTATTGCATGCACAGTCTCCGAGAAATGTGGTGAGTGGGCCATTCGCCTGCGTTTCAAGCTTGACCAGTGCCATCAACCAAGGGAGGCCTCATTTATTGGAAATGTTTTCCCCCTCTAATTACTATATCTTTATAAAATTAATTAGTCCCAGCATGATCCATGGTTTCTCCTAATTGGGTTTGGTGGCGGTGTAGGACTTTTTAAATCATATCATGCGTTTTTGTCCCCCACCCTTTTGTTGAATATTATAATTTAGGGTCATAAATTGAGGATGGTATAGTATTTCAATATTGATTGTGTCAGATTTTTAAGTATCTGAGCGATGGCGCTGTTGCAATATCAAAAGGATAACAATCCTTTAATTCTCTGTTGGAGCACGCCCACAAACTTAATTTGCTTAAACTTCATCATCATTGATTGAACTCGAGTTTTTTTTGGGGGGTCCATTTAGGTGGTCTTCTTTCGGCAGTGGCAAACAGATGTGATATAATTAAGCTATCTGTTGTCGCTTTCTGCTTTCAACAATAATATGTCCCGCGCGTCAATTAATCAAGCCAAGAACGCTTTTTAGGTATGGCCTCTGCCTCGGGGGCTCGTATTATGGTATGGTTAAGGCGGTGGTGGGTACTAGAATAAATGTATCTTCGACTAGACTGGAAAGATAGACTAGCGGATGTCACTGGTTTCCTTTCTTTTTTTCTCCTTTTCTACACACTTCATAACAGCACAGGTCATGCAAATAATGACGCTATAGTGAGACGTTACAGCATACAATTATGCTTGTGTTGTCAATTTTTGAATATAGTCAAATGGGAATTATGAAAATCATTCAAAGGCGAGTTAGTGTTGTGTCTGCCCCAGCCTCGTGCCCTTAATTTCAGAGGCCAGTGAGTGTGATGTGGAAGACATAGATTGACTTGACGTCTTTCTTATCCTATATCCATGCGCGTTTGGCTTCCATTTGTAGACACACACGGTCACACACAATTTGGTCACAGATGCCATATATATATATATATGTATGTATATATCTGAATATGATGTGAACTGAAACGCCGTGATTAAATCACAAACATCTTCTGACTAGTTAATATATTGTGATGTAGTCTGGTTGCTGCAAGCCTCCTACAGAGTGTGGGTACGTGTACGAGAGGGAGACGGTGTGGAACCCGGGGGTGGGGGTTGGGGCGGGAGCCAACGCAGACTGCGGCAGGTGGAGCAACGATCAGAGTCAGTTGTGTTATGAGTGCGACTCGTGCAAGGCTGGGGTTGTGGCCAGCCTTAAGAAGAGCTGGAGGAAGGTTTCTGTTATCAACATCGTCGTCATGATCATCCTCGTCATCGCTTACATCATCGCTTATGCTGCTTTCAGAAACGACCGCAAGATCGACAACGATGAACCCGCCGGCGAAGCTCGCATGACCAAAGTTGAACCTGCCAGGTTTCATTTTTAGTTACTTTAATTTGCTCTCATCGTCTGCATGTGTATATTATGCCTTTTCCTGATCCATTCAGATTTCCTGCAAGACATATGTTTAATGCCTTCCTCTTTTAATTGTACTTATTGCTGAGATCCACCGGTTTGATATAGTGCAGAAACCATTGCAGAGACAACTATTAATGTGCCTCATTGGGGGGGGGGGGACAGGAATGCGTTGTTGATAATTTGCTAATATTTGTTATAAATTTTTGTGGTCAGACGTTATAAATGAACTATTTATTGATATTTGAATTAGTTTTTATAAATAATTGAACGTTGATCCCACCAGAGACATGTTCTACCCATGAAAGTTATCTTGTGCTTTTAAGACAAAAACATGAATATTAATCACAATTTAGAACTTGTTCGGAATAGCAATTGAAGTTTTTAAAAGCAGTTTTAATTTGGATTTACAGAATGAGATGGAGAGAGAGATGTGAAGTAAGTTTTATCTCTATTTATGCGAAAGTATTTGTAAGCACTTAATAAATGTGATACCAAACAAGCGCTTATTTTTGGAGTTCTGGTGCCCAAGGAACAAAAAACTAGACCGGATATTAAACCGGTTGAGATAGTGGTTTAAGGGTCAATGGGTCAGATCAGGGTCAATCCAGGATCAAACCGATCATATTAAAATAATATAATTTGATTGAAAATAACAAAATATAACAATACTAATAATCACTAATAACAAAATATAAGGAAATACAATAATAATTTGATTGTAATAATAATAAAGTATAACAATATTGAGAATTTTAATCTTTATAATTCCTCAATAACTAAAATTAATAGCTGTTGGTACCAAAATTATCATTAAAATTCATTTAAATATATAATAAATGAGATATTATAAGCTAAATGAAAAAAAAAAGACAAATAGTAATATAATTATTCAAACCGGTTCACACCGGTTTGACCGGTTCCTGGTTTAATCCATGAACCAGACCGGACCAATGACTGGTTCATCAGTTTTCCGGTTGAACCGGCCGGTCCGGTCCGGTTTTTTGTGCTCTACTGGTGCCAACGTGAAAAATATATAATATACATATGTATATTTTTCTTTTCTTTTCTTTTTTTTTTTGCTAAAGTATAAGTATCCTTTTATTGGAGGCAATTCTATTCAAGGCACTATCGGAGATTAAATGCGGACACCTCTTCTAGTGGAGATTCGAATCTTAGTTTGTTAAGTTGTGAGCGACTAGTCCTTTCCGTTAGACTAAATCCCCATTGGTATATATTTTTCTTTTTGTACAAGCGAACATGAAATTAAGCCCTTTTCCAATGACACCCAAAGACCCAAACGTACATGAAGGCCCACTCTTTGGTGGATTTAGAAGCCCATTTCTCTTATCTTACATTCTTACTGTCTTGTCTCCAATAAGAGGATACCTATATTTTAGCTCAAAAAGAAAATTGAAAGCAGTATGAGCCTATGAGGGCCCACAAATATTTGTACCTGAATATGTTTGGGTTAACTTTCGAACACGGTATCCTTTGGCCAAGCTTCTATAAGAAAAGAAACAAACCTTTTAGGAGGTGTTTAGATAGAATTAAAACTATGATTTTAAAAGTATTTTTTACAGTATGCAAAGTAAATATATTAAAAAATTTATTTTGATTTACGAAAAAGTACTTTTTAGAAATACTTCTGATACTTCCCAGACACCCCTTAGTAACAGCAAAATTAATTTTTGTAAAAACACTTTTAAAGATGTGCAAAATGCAACAATACTGACAAAGATTAGCCAACAAAGGCATCGAGAGAGCAGGAGTTTCATGTGCTTGTAATCTTAGGATATTTATATAGTGGGCTCAAACAGGACCAGCCATAGTTATGAAGGCATGTTCATAGGAGTTGAACTTGCCAAATGCCATATTTCATTGCAAGAGATGGTAATCGGCAAAGGCATTATTCTCTCATCACGTGCCGTCGTCTTCTGCCACAGAGAAATGAGAATCCCGTCCCCTCGTCCTTTTGTTGCCGCCCATTTTTATCTTCTCACTCTCCATTGCTATGCCATCTCAAGGCTTATTCCATCTACTGTATGTAGAGATGCTGCTTTTTGCTTTTCTTTCCTTTATTTTCCTTTCCTTCTTTAAAAACTAGACACGGGAAAACAAAGCACTGGTTCTGGGGTCAATTTTGTTTGCTCAACGATTTAGTTTTTGATCATTATTTTTTTTGCTCAACAAAATATTTCATGATTTAAGGTGAAAATTTGTATCAAAAATTTAAAATTATAAAAATATTGCCTGTTATTATTAAAAATATTAACAATCCGCATCACTATTTTAACAATCGGTATCACTATTTCTCGTCCCATCCCTGTCCGATGAACAATGATACTGCTCATAATTAAGCAAGTCCTTACATTTCAAATGCGTTGTGCGGTCTGAAAGTGAAGTGATTCCTCTTTTACGCAATTTGTTGCAAAAGTTGAAATGATGCATGCTCAAGGGATGCAAAATGAGAAGCAGCACACTGAGGGGTAGATGCTCGAAGCCCGCGCACCCAGTGAGTGGTCATGGACAATCCACCCTGTTATTTTCATTTTTATTATTTCTCCCACTCAAGCTATGTTTTCTTAATTTTAACTTTTTTTTTTGAATTTGAAATTGTGATTCTTTAATTTTAACTTTTTCAAGTGAAAATGAGTTAATCCTACCCTACTTTTTAAATTATAGAACTTCTTACATCAAACGCTTTCTCCACCTATTGAGGTTTTATCACGCTAAATTATTGCTACATTCAGATCTTAGGGGCTGTTTGAACCGTAAATCGAGATAAATTCTTTCACATATTTACTTCATATACTGTAAGAGTACTTTTAAAACTATGGTTTTGATTCTATCCAAACACCTTAATATAAAAACTGATTTGATTTTTAATTTGATTCTAAATATAAAACTCCAATTCATTTTGTTTTTTTATATTATTTATTTTTTTCAAAATAATCTTTGTAGTTATTGTATATGTTAAAAGTTTCATTAATTATTAAAACTAATACACTTGATTAACAAAAGTATTTTAATGGAGACAACACTTATTTATTACAAATAACTAATTTAACAAGCTTTTTTGATATACTCAAATTAGTTAACTAACTCTTGTATTAAGAATTCAAGATAGTATATGCATATTGTCAAATACTCTTTTAACAATCATTTATTATATACTTCCTCTCTGCTCATAAATATAAAATCCATTTTGTAATGTAAATTACAATACAAAATAGGTTTTATATTTATAATCAAAAGAATTTTTTTTAAATTATGTTAAAGTAATAATATAATTTCATGTATGTTGAAAATTTGCGAGATTATTTTTATCCCCCGAACCCCCCCTCCCAGATTTGTAAAATAAAATCAATCCAATTCAAATAATACGTGATTTGTGAAAATACAAAAATTAAATACCCCCCCGCGAGGCGGAGAGCTGCGACAGACAGCGCCGCCTTTTATATACTGCTCAAGCCTCTGGCAGCACAGCGGCCCCGCCGGAAATAACGCTCGTCTTTCCCCCTTCACTTTCATCTTCTCCGAAGAATCAGTCTCTTACACTTCCAAGGATTGACTCGGGATGGGTCTGGGTTCTTGCATCTGCCATTGCGAAATGCTCTCACAGCCTCTTCGTGTCTCTTCTCCTAATCTGCGGGTGTCGAAAGCCAACACTACAAACCCTACCAAGTTTGGGGTGCCAAAAGATTTATCTTCCATATGCTTTCGGCCGTGGCAGTTTGCAGGGATTCAATGTTCTCATAAACAGAGGGACGTATCTGCGGGCGCCATTGCCACTCCCCCAGTTGAAGATGTCAGTCTAACATCTCCAAAAGCGGGGAAGAGAACGGACTTGAGGAAAATTTTGATACTTGGAGCTGGACCTATTGTGATTGGCCAAGCTTGCGAGTTCGATTACTCGGGGACTCAAGCTTGTAAAGCGCTCAGAGAAGAAGGTTATGAAGTCATACTGATAAATTCGAATCCGGCGACGATAATGACTGATCCTGAAATGGCCGATAGGACGTACATCACACCGATGACGCCTGAGTTGGTTGAGCAGGTTCTTGACAAGGAGCGTCCGGATGCCATATTGCCGACCATGGGTGGGCAGACTGGGCTTAACCTTGCGGTGTCTCTGGCTGAGAGTGGTGCTTTAGACAAGTACGGAGTTGAGTTGATCGGCGCCAAGCTCGACGCAATTAAGAAGGCCGAAGATAGAGAATTGTTTAAACAGGCGATGAAGAACATTGGGATTAAGACGCCCCCTTCTGGCATTGGCAAAACGCTCAAGGAGTGTATTGAAATTGCTAACGAGATTGGCGAATTCCCTTTAATCATAAGGCCAGCCTTCACTTTAGGTGGAACAGGAGGAGGGATTGCATATAATAGGGAAGAATTTGAGGAAATTTGTAAGGCCGGGCTTGCAGCTAGCATAAACAATCAAGTTTTGATAGAGAAGTCTCTGTTAGGTTGGAAGGAGTATGAACTTGAAGTTATGAGAGATTTGGCGGACAATGTGGTCATCATATGTTCTATTGAGAATATTGATCCAATGGGAGTTCATACTGGAGATTCTATCACTGTTGCACCTGCGCAAACTTTGACTGACAAGGAGTATCAGCGACTTCGGGATTACTCAATTGCCATAATGAGAGAAATAGGGGTAGAATGTGGGGGTTCTAACGTGCAGTTTGCTGTCAATCCAAGAGATGGCGAGGTGATGGTAATTGAGATGAACCCAAGAGTTTCTAGGTCATCAGCTCTGGCATCTAAGGCAACTGGATTTCCAATAGCAAAGATGGCTGCAAAATTATCCGTAGGTTACTCACTGGATCAAATCCCAAATGATATCACTAAAAAGACACCAGCTAGTTTCGAGCCTTCAATAGATTATGTTGTCACAAAAGTAAGTAACTCACTGTAATGCTATCAACGAGCCTTTTACATAGGAAAGCGTCCCTTTTTTCAACTCTATTTACTTTTTACTTCACTATTCATGTTGCAGATTCCTCGGTTCGCTTTTGAAAAGTTCCCTGGTTCTCAGCCAATATTGACGACACAGATGAAATCAGTTGGCGAGGCAATGGCTGTTGGACGAACATTCCAAGAGTCATTTCAAAAAGCAGTACGCTCTCTAGAATATGGCTTCTCTGGGTGGGGATGTGGACAAGTGAAGGAGTTGGATTATGATTGGGACCAATTGAAGTATAACCTGAGAGTTCCTAACCCAGATCGCATCCATGCCGTATATGCTGCTATGAAGAAAGGGATGAAAATTAATGAGGTTCATGAGCTCAGTTACATTGACAAATGGTTTCTTACGCAGCTCAAGGAGCTACTTGACGTGGAAAATTTCTTGTCATCTCATAATTTGATGGATTTGACAAAGGATGACTTGTACGAAGTGAAGAGGAGAGGATTTAGTGATAAACAAATTGCATTTGCCACTAAATCAACAGAGAAAGAAGTTCGCTTTAGGCGATTGTCTCTGGGTGTCACTCCAGCATATAAGCGAGTAGATACTTGTGCAGCTGAATTTGAAGCCAACACGCCTTATATGTACTCTTCTTATGATTTTGAATGTGAATCAGCTCCCACTCAAAAGAGGAAGGTTTTAATCCTGGGCGGAGGGCCAAATCGAATTGGTCAAGGGATTGAGTTTGACTACTGTTGTTGTCATGCATCTTTTGCTCTTCAGGTTCGTTTCCTTATTAGTATGTGATTGAGATTCCAATTGTTGGAGAGTTCAAGCTCTGCCATCTGTGTGTTTGTTGGTGATAACTGGTTAAGAAATGGTAAAAGATAAAATTTTTCAGTATCTTTTTATTCTTTCTAGTTTCTCCTTTCTATGTTTTTTAGAAGTTGTAACTTTGGGGTAGAGATGGTGCCTACGTTGCTGCATGATGCCATCACTTATCTAAAAATCAGCCTTAGCGTTAAGTGATTTAATACGATCAATTTGGCTTTGTTCTAATTTGCATTTCTCCCAGAAAGGAACGTTCTTTCTTGATTATATATACAGTCTGATTATACCCTATCAACCTGTTGACTTGTCCATTGTTTTTGCAGGAAGCAGGGTACGAGACAATCATGGTGAATTCAAATCCTGAGACGGTGTCCACAGATTATGACACTAGTGACCGCCTATACTTTGAACCATTGACCGTTGAAGATGTCTTAAACATCATTGACCTGGAAAAGCCTGATGGTATCATTGTGCAATTTGGTGGTCAAACGCCCTTAAAGTTGGCTCTCCCTATACAGCAGTACCTGGACGAACACAAGCCAGCTACTGCCAGTGGGAAATCTAGTGTAAGCATTTGGGGAACATCTCCTGATTCCATAGACGCTGCTGAGGACAGAGAGAGGTTCAATGTGATGCTTAGGGAATTAAAAATTGAACAGCCCAAAGGAGGAATTGCAAAGAGTGAAGCAGATGCTCTTACTATTGCTTCAGATGTTGGATATCCAGTTGTTGTCCGTCCCTCCTATGTGTTGGGTGGTCGGGCAATGGAAATTGTTTATGGTGATGATAAACTCGTGACATACCTTGAGAGTGCTGTTGAGGTGGATCCAGAACGTCCTGTATTAATTGACAAGTATTTATCTGATGCTATAGAGATTGATGTTGACGCTCTTGCTGATTCACATGGCAATGTGGTCATTGGTGGGATAATGGAGCACATTGAACAGGCTGGGGTCCATTCTGGTGACTCTGCTTGCTCAATACCCACGAGAACTGTTCCATCTTCTTGTTTGGAGACAATTAGGTCGTGGACTGAAAAATTGGCCAAAAAACTGAATGTATGTGGGCTTATGAATTGTCAATATGCAATTACTACATCAGGAGACGTGTTTTTGCTCGAGGCCAATCCTCGAGCTTCCCGTACTGTCCCATTTGTATCAAAAGCAATTGGGCACCCCTTGGCTAAGTATGCTTCACTTGTTATGTCCGGAAAATCTCTTTATGACATCAAGTTTACAAAAGAGGTTGTTCCTAAACATGTCTCGGTTAAGGAAGCAGTTCTTCCTTTTGCAAAGTTCCCTGGCTGTGATGTTCTTTTGAGCCCTGAGATGCGGAGCACTGGTGAGGTCATGGGCATTGACCCCATGTACAATACTGCATTTGCTAAGGCTCAAATTGCTGCTGGCCAAAAGTTACCACTTTCTGGTACTGTGTTCCTGAGCTTGAGTGACTTGACAAAACCACACCTTGAGAAGATTGCTAAGGCTTTTGTCGAGATTGGATTTCAGATTGTTGCAACTTCTGGAACGGCTTGTGCTCTTCGATCAGCAAAAATTGCTGCTGTACCCGTGCTGAAACTGCATGAAGGGCGGCTACATGCTGGTGATATGATTGCTAATGGAGACATTCAATTGATGGTAATAACCAGTTCAGGTGACACTCTTGATCAGATAGATGGTCGGGCTCTCAGGAGGATGGCATTGGATTACAAGGTTCCAATTGTAACTACGGTTAATGGAGCTCTGGCAACCGCTGAAGCAATAAAGAGCTTGAAGTCCAATGCTATTAAAATGATTGCTCTCCAGGACTTCATTGAAGACGAGTTTAAAGAGTGAGACGATAGTTGCAGATAGTCTCTTTCTCAACCGGCATGATTAGGGCATTAACTATTAAGCATCTCTGCTTCTACATATTAACTATTAAGCGCCTCTGCTTCTACTTCATCTGGATATTCGGGACTTTTTTATTTTGCCTTTTTTCCACCGCCAAAACTTATCTGTTGTTGTTTCTTAAGATGAATTAAATTATGAAATGCCATTGCTAGAGATAGCTGTAGAATATTTTAAACATAACATCCATGATATTGTAATTCTGGCTGTATTTCCCACGTTGTCATATGTGCCTGCGGAGGGGGAAAAAAAAATCTATTACATGTTGCCATTGCGCAGCTGTATCCGGCATATAAGGTTTACATGTTTATCACCATTTCCATGCTCGTTTTTGTTCAGAATGAAAACTATGAAAAACTGTTGAATAGTTTTCTTTCATGCTCAGTCATTTTCGATTGCTTTGTTTCATTTAGCATGTACTCATATCTTGAACATCTTTATTTTGTGCATTGAGTTTTGATTATGCTTAAACTTGACATGTTGCAGATTACTATGAGGTTGAACGACTTGCTGGATTTGGTAGGGTGGCTGATGAATTTTAAGGGAATGTTTTCTATTGTGGAGTAACAGTGAGCAAACTAATATGAAAGGTTATGCATTCTGTGTCCTCACTCGTAAGAAAGCACTTGTTATTTTGAAGAATAGTTTAATAGTCTGTTGGATTTCTTCCACTCATATTATTTAGTTTTTAAAATGTTGAGATTAAAATTGGATGATGGTCGTTAGCTCCGAAATATTCATACATCCCCGGTGAAGCCATTTCGGTATCCATACTTACTCTCAAACAAAGACTTCATGCAGTACACATACATGCTGAGTTAGTAATATTTGCATAAACTATCCGCTCGTTTTTAAAATATTGAATGCTTTAAGGTAGCATACAACTCTGGTGCTTTTCTATTTTCGGAATTCAACCTTGTACAAGAAATAATTGCCAATGCACGGGAGAGACATGGCTTTCCTGAGCCTATTTGTGCTTATAAAATTTACTCTTCTCGTACAAATCCGAGTATTTTGGGTTGGGCGCAGTGATGTAATACGGTGATTTTTTTTTGGGGGGGGGGGGTTGGTGTTAGGGTTTTTGATTGAGGCCAATGTGTAATTCGTGTCGATGAGGGTGCTGCTCGGCACCAAGGAAAGAAGTTGAAATCAGTAAGAACATCAGTTTTCTTAGGTTGTTCTGACTGTGAAGCTGACCTGATCGAAATAGAGCGAGTTCCTCTAAAAATGTCTTCTTGGGCTACAGGATTCTTCATGTTAATGAGGCTGGAATTCTGCTTTTTCAGTGGAGAAAAGAACTATAAGGGGATTTTATTTAATATAAAGTTGATAAACAAGACGATTGTTAGTTTGCGACTTTCATGGTCGCTTCTTAATCCTTCCAACGGTTTGATTGTGCAATTATGGAACATCTGCAGTAACAGACCGGAAGAAAGGGAAGCACTTTCAGTACAATCATCAATAGGGTAGATATATTTAGAGAGTGTTTGGATAAGATCAAAATCATGGTTTCAAAAGTGTTTTTACGGTATGCGAAGTAAATATGTAGAGAAGTCTGTCTCGATTTGCAGAAAAGTATTTCTAAAAAATGATTCTGAGGTTACCTAAAATCTGTCTTTGAACAAATTAATTCTTGATCATAAATTTCTGAAAACTTGTTTATGGTATATATAGAAGCGGAGTGTCTGGCATTATCACGAATATAGTATAGGAGCAGAGGGCTTATCAGTATCACAACCTAGTCACCATCCCATGCGTTGCACGGAATTAATGAAATTGAACGGCATACAAAAATAGATTATTAATGCAGTAAAAATGGAATGAAAATATAATTGATTATGAAATTAATGATTAGATTGCGAGTTTACATTTGTCCATAGACAATAAGAAGAATGATGGCCTTCACATGAATGGTTGTGTTGACATGTTAAAATTGAAGTTGCCAAATAACAAGCATTTGATCAGCATATTCAAACGAGATGGCATGGAGCAGGGAGCCTACCCTTTTTTAACATTGTTATATTTTCCGTTAGGTCTCCCAACTAACTTTTAGCGGTCTGAGTGCGGTACTGACTCCAATTTCACAACCGCGTGGACTTAAATCTAATTAAACTTCTAGAGCATTAAGAATTTCTCTTCCTAAAATGACAACTAAAAGCCATTATTAGGGGATGCATGCATTTTGAATTACCTTGTATTTTATTTTTGACAGCTCTGTGCTTAATTGTCTTCCCCTAAACGGGGTCATGATCCTTGCGTCTACGTGGTGCACAACTCATTCTCACTCACGAACCGTGGCTTTTGGAAGTCTTGGTCAAGCAGATGGAGAATGTCTATGAATTTGGATCATGCTCTTCATTCATCAAACTCCAGCCAGCTCAGTACCCTCTGGGTCACGGTTTAGCGTGTGAATTTTGAACCCTATTGATCGGTATTAAGATCAAAGACCAACATTCATGAGCCGTGGAACTTGCATTTATTGAGCTTGCAAATTCTGCTAAAAGAGGATTGGGATGACCCAGAGGGTGCTGATATGGTAGAGCATTAATAAATGCACTTAAAAAGGACGCATTTGTTATGACACTTGCCATCATGTATCAGTATGACCATTCAACATGTTTGATTTCTACATTCCTTGCATGGCAGGACAAGTTCTGATTCATGATGAGAAGGGACCCATGAACTAATAATTTTTGACTGGCTTCAGATGCAACACTCATTTATGGCACTTGTGGATTTCTTTGGGTTATTTGGCTTTAATTGGTTGTGTAATGATCATATGCGACCACACCGAAATCCAATGGAAGTCTTGCCAGTAGAGTGAGGTGTTTCACTCCGCATTGGTATTTGTATTTTCACAAGTAACGTGTTCATATTTGCAAGTAAAGCCTATCCAGTTAGAATCAAATGAACACGACAACGCCATAAAGAAGGGATAGTGGAGCAGGACAGGGCAGGAAATTGAGCTGTCAAAGTCGCTTAGGGTCTACACTTTTCCACTACTTCACCACTAAACGAACATAGCTTTTAAGTGCGAAGGAAAAAAATAAAAAGGGGACTTCGTTATGGTGGGAGTAAGCCGTAAAGTGGAGATCGCATTGTTCCTCTTTTCATCCTGCTAAAGGTCCACACGCTTAAGACCCTGTGTGATGGCTAGAAAGCAATTGAAATTGATCCCCGTAATTAACAAATATTATCCCAAATAACAAAGGTCTAACTACTTCCACCTCAAAGTTGAAACCTCGAATATTTTTGTGGAAAACTCGATCAGAAGATAGAACCCCAAGACTAAAGTAATAATTTTTCAGAACCGTAATGTGTCGTAGATGCTATAGCAGAACAATATGGCTATATTTTTTTGCCAAGATTTGAAAGGTCGCAATCGTTTATGGCAGCCTAAGACTTCGGATCGCAGATTTTTTTTTTTTTAACTCAGTGTGTCCACCGGGCTGACCAGCTCCACACCAACCTTGTCCCCACTTCTCGAGGCCTATTTGTCCCATGGATTTAGTGTGTGTGTGTGTGTGTGTGTGTGTTTCTTTTTCTTCGTGGAGACACTGGAATGTGTTTGTGGAATACTAGTACATTTGAAGAGTGATTAGGTGGTGGTTAAAGGGTAGAAACATAGCATTGTCTCGGTGGTGGCAGCAACAGCAGCCCCAATAACTCTTACACCCCAAAACAAAACCGTTTTCCCAACGGATGCGAGCCACCTGGCACCAAGGAATCGGGTTGAGACAATCGGTAGTTTAGGGCGGACCATGTCCATAGATGGATGTTTAGACAGAGAACTCGAGGAAGTAAGAATATGGATAATATGGACATGCCTCATGGGATCCGTCTCATATCCATGGAAGTCGTCAATTGGAGTAAGTAGGTAAGATGCTTAGTCTTATGTATCTAATCGGTTAAGCAAGCTAAGGTTGGATTTTTCCGAGGAGGAGAATATGTTTATCTTCGCTTTGTCTTCCCAGGCTGCCACAACTTGTGTTGTCTGTTCTGATATGGATTAACTTGACGAGAGGAAAATAAGCGAATACAGACAAGAGGGGACTGTTAATAATTCCAATCCTTACAACGGCTAATCTCATACAAAACCCTTATTCTGCACGTAAATTAATTAGTTTCGGGAGGATATTTATTAAAGCGATGAATTAGCAGTTGCTGCGTCTTTAAGCTAACTAAATTAAACATAGATCATGACTTTTCGGGGCGAGTTGGGTCCGAGAAAGCTGGAGTCTGAGAACGACACGTTTTCCTGCCATTCGTTAATTTCCTAATTCCCCTACTTCTCATTAGAGTGCGACAAATTCAGTTTTGAAATTTCAGCCATCCCCAACCATTCCTATGGAAAAAAATATATGCAGTTTTTCTCCCCCTCCCTTAGAAACTTATCGCCCTCACAATCATTCTTCAAAGTAAAATGGAGACAGCAAACAGAACAACGCCGCGTTTGGCACATCAATTCTTAAATATCCGTAAAGGAGAATATAAAACTAAATGAGGAAAAAGAATATATAACTATGTAGTTTGTACAGGAGTTTTTGGTTTTAAACTGGTTGAAAAAGAGCAGAGTGTGGAGAGGGGGCTTGATAGTCAAAGAGAAAAGGAAGTGGGAAAACGCAACGCGCGCAGGCAAAGAGAGACCCTTCAAATACTTGAAACTGACATCACCTTTCCCCAGTGATGACGCTGTGGCTTTGCCCTTCCGCTTTTCTATAAAGACCTTTCCGTGCCTCTCAGCTCCCTCATACACAAACACAACAAACAGAGAGCAAGAGCCAAACACAACACAACACAACAATCTTATCTGATCACTGCGCAAATTAACGTTATGGAGGGCAGTGACGCAAACACTCCTCTCTCACAATCCCCCACTAATTCCTCCTCTTGGCCTCCCACCACCCCACACCCCCAAGTGATCGCCAGCCCTTGTGCTGCTTGCAAGATTCTGAGGCGTCGATGTGCCGACAAATGCGTCTTGGCTCCCTATTTCCCTCCCACCGACCCTGCCAAGTTCACCATCGCCCACCGCGTCTTCGGCGCCAGCAACATCATCAAGTTCTTGCAGGTTTCCTCCTTTCTCTCTCATTACCCCTTTTCTTCTTTCAAGTGACCCTGATCATTGGGTAAATGCTTATGGGTCTGGGTTGCTTCGATTTGCATTTCAGGAACTTCCCGAGAGTCAGAGAGCTGATGCGGTGAGCAGTATGGTGTACGAGGCAAGTGCGAGAATAAGAGACCCCATATATGGTTCCGCTGGTGCAATATGCCAGCTTCAGAAGCAAGTCAATGAGCTTCAGGCGCAACTTGCCAAGGCTCAAGCGGAGCTCGTCAACATGCAATTACAGCAAGCCAATCTGGTGGCTCTGATTTGCATGGAAATGTCGCCGGCCTCTTCCACTCCTCAGGAATCTCAATCGCCTCAGCATTCCGTGGACGATTTCATTTCCACTCCTCCCCACACCAGCGCTTATCAGAGCAATCTCAACTTCTTCGACGACAACGCCGGCTTTAACTCTCTTTGGGAGCCGCTGTGGACATGATTATAAACTTTTTATTAATTATTAATTTCTCATTCTTAATTAGCATAGTCTTATTATTATAATATAAAGTCATTTGATAAGTGTTTCCGATGACACTCTACTAAGGAGAAGTTGAAGGAAACAAGGTCAAGGCAGTTGGCTAGGGACCATATGAAGTTGGGTTATGAGGGGCGGCAAAATTTGGAGGAAAGTGCTGTAATATGGAATTCAATTCAATCTTGTACCTCTGATCTCTGCAATTGCAGCATTGGATAGGAAGGAAAAAGGCCTGTCGTGTTTCAGGGTCGCTCTCGTGCGCTGATTTTTTGAATCTTAAACACCTTTTTGGTCACCTAATATTAATCACTTTTGAAGGTTGGTGTTTCCTAAATGCTTAATTCCTTGTCAAAGTACGCTTTTGACCATCTCTTGGCTTTGGATTCTGCGGTTCCCTCTTAATCCCCTGTTCTTCATTTCTGAATTTCTCAAGCAACAGGGCAATACTTAAAAAAAGATTCTTCAAAATACTAGTAAATCTTAAACTTATTTCCTCGGCGGACACATTCTATCTAGTTTCAAGGAAATCCAAATATGAAAGCCTTTTGGACAGTATCAATTGAGAGCCAATTGTGGAAACACTGCCATTGGAGGAGAAAAAGAGATGGCATTTAATGATCCGCAAAAGCGAAAAGGATGCCTCCGTAATTGAATAAACTCATCTGAGGAGAGATAAGCAGCAGTGACAGAAGAATCTTCTGTTTGATTTTGTCCCCTGTTTCTTTCCTGAATGAATGCATGCGCATGATGTGTGATTGAAGTCATCTCATCGGAAAACTTGTTCATTAGATTATCTGAAAAAAATTAGATAAAAATGTGTCCTATCAAATTTGTCAATTTCAATTCATCACCATCGTCAAGGCGTTAACCAATGACTAATCGTTCCAATATTTTTACCCTCATTCTCCGTTCAGAATTGAGAAATGAGAATAACAATGTTCATATTTTATTCCTTGATTTTATGGAACTAAAGAGGAAGAATCAAACTAAAAGTAATGCTAATTATTAATGATAAGAAAAGGGCATAGGTTTTGAACGTAAGTAGTAATGGGAATACACTTGGATGTTGTCTGGTGAAGCAGCTTATGCAGGTAGCTGGCCAGAAGGAGATAGATAATGACAACCACTGATCTCAAATGAGAGGAGATAATTGATGAGGAAACAAGTATGGTTATGATGTTACTATTTTGCTAGATTAGAACATACATCGTCGTAACGCAATCAAAGCTGGTGTGGGTCAGGGGAAAATGGCAAGTGGATCCAGAGGAGCCTTTGACGGAGGCAATGGTTAGAGATACATCAAGCTTCGTTTGTGGCTAAATGGCCAAAATCTTTTTCACTAACACCCGGGCTTATTGGTATTCATAATTTAATTATCTGTATTTGGTATATAAAATTAGTGACAATAATATGTCAAGTGCTTTGCTAAATCCACGAACGTCACACTCGGTGTGGATTGAACTGATAAGCAGAGGAGTTAGTTCTCTTTCTGAACTGTGCATATTATATCCACCAGGTCCCTTCTCAGAAGTCAGAACGGGGATGAGGACATTGAGGAGTTTAAGATTAGATATATCGACAAAGCACGTGGCTGACTGGCTGTGTTTGTGGAAACCGGAAGTATGTAATCATCACTTAGAGTTTGTCCCCCTCAACCTCATCTCTCTATCTCTTTGGGGTTTTTTTTTTTTTTGCCCTTTTTCCCGGCTCATGTAGTCGTCTCAGACGCGTCATTTGGGGTACTATATTCCAACCACGTGCTCCCACGTAACCTGATCTCTAGCTTCCCTACCACACGCCCTCCCCTCCTCCCCTTGTCGGCGTCTCCCCCCGTCTCTGTCTTTCTGCACCCCCACTGTTCCACCGTTCTCATCCATCTTCCAGTTTGACTTTAATCCGAATAATCTCTCTTTTTTTCCGGGTCAATTAAACTTTTTTTCCTTCTTTCCACGTCATTTCAAGATGATGAACTGTAAAGCAAAGACAATATGTACCGTTTTAATACAAAAAAATTAGTTGATTAATTTGAATAAATTAAAAAAAATAATTAAGTTAATTATTTTTAATGAATAAATATTATTTTTTTAAAAATATTTTTACTAATCAAATATATCACATTAGAATTACTGTTATTACAAAACTGACTAGGCCAAAAATGAATAAATATAAGAGATAAATTATATCAGAGTTTTATATTTAGAATCAAAATAAAAGTCAAACAAATATATTAAGTATTGGAAGCAGTATTAGTTTCCTCCCCAAATTACTCAACCTTATAGAAAACCGGATGCTTGCGTTTTTTTTTTTGGCCAAAGGATGCTTGCGTTTGAAGATGCAGCATATAACTACAAATCCACTTATCTGCCTTTTACTTGCATCCATCGTCTGCAATTTTTTCCAATCGTAGTTTCATTCTCACCTCTTCTCTTATTGTTTAATACTCCCTCCGTTCTTTATTATAAGAGATATTTGATGCTTATGGTATGTTCCCATATATAAGAGACACTTAAAAGTTGTTTTTATTTTTTTGTATTGATTTCCTATTTTACCCCTATTTATTTTGTTTCCAACTCATACTCTCTCTCCCTCCCACTTCTCTTTCTTTCAATAATTTAATTGTTCTCTCTCATACTCTCTCCTTATTAATGGGGGTATTGTTGGAAAAAACATTATACTTTTTACACATTAATTGTCCTCAACTAATTTTAACTGTTTTTTTATTAACGTAATTTGGTTATTTGTCTCTTATTAACGGATGGAGTATAAATTTTTCTCCCAACTCATTGATTTTCATCACAGTTCATGTTTCTCTTTGATGTGACCAAACCCATTAAAGTCAACATGCTTGTTCAATAGTCAATATACTTGTTCAATATAAACGATCTGTTCGTTCCCATTTACATATAGAATGCAAATTTAAATGCAAATGTCAAGATCGTTCGCCCCCTTTTTCCACGTTATTGTCTTCTGTTATGCTAATTAACTGACTCAGGAGTCTTTTTTTTTTTTTGGTCAGAACTGACTCAGGAGTCTTTGATTTGATCACAAATTAACTCCCGTTCATTATAACGTCACTCTCTTGAACCCTAATTCTATACGAAAGTTACGCTATCAGTATCACTTGAATTTGCAATTGCCGTGAAAAAAATGTACGAGCCTGCCAGAATTTGTTCAGGATCGATACGTGAAGAATAGTCAAACAGTTATGGGGACAAAATAATGCCAACCTTGTAGCCGAAGAGGAACTGGTGGCTAGGAATAGGAAGGCCTCCATTTTGTCGAGACGCTGATATTCGTAATCGTCTTTACGTGGTTTTGTTACCGACACGAACCTGCTTGTTTCGTGGCACACACATACACATGAAGATTACAGTAACATGGGGAAAAAAAATGAACGAAAACAAAATAGCGTTCGTGATCAGAAGTCAGAACCGCCGGAAAGATGAGAACGAGATGCACGCATGGCAATAGCACGTGCTTTTGTTCTTTTGTTTTGGTTTTCTGGGGAAAATTAAACCTGATTAATTAACAGGCGTATGTGGATCACTTGTTGGGATAATGCTGAGGGTGCAACCTAGGATAAGATAAACTTTGAATTGCATTGGACGAGTTCAACGTCACTGATCTAAATCAAAACTCATTAAATTTGTGTCTTCCCTTGATTTAGAAACGACACTAGACAGTTTTAGAAACGATCATTTTAATGTCTCGTTGAGATCTATACCACGATCGTTGTCCACCAAACATGTGTATATATATATGTCCCGTGTTCCCCAAGGGGAAAAAAACAAAAGAAATGAAAAGATTCATTCCTTGTAGATATCTGTAAGTAGATATATTCTCGAGTACTTCAAAATAAATCCGTTGAAATGGTTAGTTTTATACTACTTCCGTTCCTAATTAAGACATCGTTTATAGTTTACAAATAATGTCTTATAATTAAAACCGGAGGTAGTATTGAAATCCCCTAAATTAAATTTCTGAATATTGAATTTATTTTTTGAGTAAAAATATTTAGTTAAGAATGGGAAAGAATAATACATGGCACAAATATATCAGTCAGGGAAGTGATGATGATCGAGTTTTGTCATTTGCGAATTGCGAAAGACTTGATGAAAAAATGAGGAAAGATCAGCATATTTTGGCAGCATATGTATTCAACAACTCCCTTGGGGAACGTGATTCTTGTCTCCTCAGAAATTCCAAAATTGACGGCCACCTTTGAACCAAAATTTCACGAAGGCTCTGGCCTCACACCTCCCTCCCACATTGCATGTAGTCATTACATGTGCTCCTCGCACCAACGATTCTATACCCTAAAACCACTCCCTCTTATTTTTTGTCATACTAATTAATTACTATATACTATTATGTCTATGATATATTCATTGGATACAGACAACTAGTGCAATAAAGTATAAACGAAACAAAATACTATACTAGTTAATATTATACGTAGGAGTACTGTCAACGATACAGGAAAATGTAACTCCTTATGATATCCACTAGATCCTTTTTGTACTATATATTGCCAAACCTGCTGCATCGTTGATGATTCGAGAGATAAGGAGTTTAGCTGAATATAATGCACATAATCGCCAGTATTACTATAATATATATTGAAGACGCCTACTGTTCACACAAAAGTTCACGCTGTCACTGTGTGTGGCTATTATATTACTCATATATTTGTAATTTTCGTCCCAGTATAGTGATTTTACAACAACTGTGATATGCTGGCTCTCCGGCAGTATCAGTATAAACAAATTCTCAAACTATGATTCGCTCAAGAGACGAGTTTCTGTTAGTTATGTCAAATGTTCAAGCTTTATATGTGAATATTAACCAATCGAAACGTCAGCTGAGTCAGAAAGCGAAGAGTATTTGCATGGATATGATGTCCAATATCTAAATACTTAATTTCTTGTACTGATGGAGGAATATATATGATATATATATCCATATATGTATAAATTTAAGTAAGAATTAATTAACGGGGCCCAGTTCTTTTTGGTTTTTTGGTGCCAACAATAGAGATCTAGTTTCGGTGCTCATCGCTTTGTTAAGTACTTTAAACTCATCAGATCTGGACTGCTCATATCTCATTTAGATGGTCTAAATTTGATTTTTTTTATTTGTTTAAAATAATTATTTTAATATGTATAGAATCTCAAATAAAGATAATCTTTTAATTATAATTTTTTAAAAAAATATTTTTTATTTAAAAATAATTAATTAAAGATTTTAAATCTGAACTATTTAAATCGAATATAGACGATTCAGATTTGATGAATTTAGGATGCTTATTAAAATGATAAACACTAAAACTGATACCGTACCGTAATAAGCAGTCGTTGACGAGTTATAACTTAAAATAAACCCGTGGTATATATCAGAAGCTCTTGCACTGTATATACAGAATAGCCATGACTAGCTTCAGCTTTATGGCGCCTACAATTCAACAATTGTGATCTCTCCTTTTCTTTTCAAAAATTTAGAAAACAAAATCGTATAATAAGACGTAAAGAAATTAAAATGCACAGATTTTATTGATGAAATATCCGTATCAGACACCTCACGTTGGACCAGCCCTGTGGAATCATCTGCAAGATGAGTTAATGGTATGCTTCTGTCTTTTCATGATCTGAAGCCATAAGCTTTGGCAGTGATTTGAATCTGCGTAGTTACTTTTCGTTATTACAAATTTACAACCCGATCCTGCGCGGCCTCTTTGGTGAAACCCGACCATCGTCCCCTGGACTTTTCTATCTTGTCACCATCACAAGCAGATATTCCACCACTAAGTGGTGTTTATATTTCACATTGGAAATAGAAATTTTTTTATTTTTAAGTTCAAACAATTGAGAAAAGAAAGAGATATTAGAAAATTAAGTTGTATGTGTGAACATTAGGAAGCTCGATGACCCCCATCAAATCTGGGCACACAGTAGATGCAATCAATCTTTGGTTTCCCTTCTCTAGTGGCTGCAACTGAAGGACCCTGTCTTCTCCAAAAGCACTATATATTTTCGTTTCAACGGGAGTAAACTTTATAGAGTAGATTGACTCATAATACTTCTTGTCCTTATATAAGAGCTAGTTAACTAATTTGAGCATATTAAGAAAATTAATTAAGTTAGTTATTTGTAATAAGTAGGTGTTATCTTTTCTAAAATATTCGTGTCTTTACTAGAACTACCATTATTACAAAAACTATCTTAAAAAATATATATAATTATAAGAGATAAAATAGATTGTGTTCTTATATTTACAACCAAAATAAAAATCAAATGAGTTCTCCAAAGTAATATACTCCTCCGGTCCTAATTATAAGACCCAATTGACTTATTTGAGGAGATTAAGGAAGTAAGTTAAGTTGGTTATTTATAATAAATAAGTGTTGTCATTCCTAAAATATCCTTGCTAATTAAGTATATTGGCTAAAACTATCATTATTAGAAGGATTATCTTGGAAAAAAATACAAAATATAAGAGAGAAAATGGATTGGGTCTTATAATTAGGACCAAATAAAAAGTCAAATTGGGTCTTATAATAAGGACCGGAGGAGTATATAATATAAATAGTAACTTACTGGTGGAATATCGATTAGCGGTGTTCAATATAATCTTGACATGCCTGTCTGAACGGAGGCTTCCACTTTTCCAAGAACGTTTTTATTTGACTGGCATCATAAAATAGGTGCTGCCCTAATTAATATTGGAGTGTTAGTTTATCGTGGATTAATCTTGACTCTGTATACCACGCTTGTTCTCTTCTGGTTTGAATATTATTTTCTATTTGATTACATGCAGCTCAATCATTTCATCATGTTAATTAAATGCGGCAAATAAATGAAAGTAAATAAAGTAAAGCAGTCCAAAACAGCGTCCACTTTGTATCAATCACATAGCCCATCACCGGTGAAAGAAGCTAAAAAAGGGGATATAAAAATAGGGAAATCAAATGGAAATTTGACTACGTTATGACCAGTAAAAGACGTAGAGGATCAAGTATTTGCATAGAAAGCAGGGAATCAAGAACTTGCAGAGTCAAAGAAAGCCAGTCTTCATCGGCCCAAGAGAGGGGGAAAAAACAATACAAGGTAGTACGAGGGTAGTGTTCGTCAACGCGCGTGAGAATTGGAAGGATTTCTTAGAAATTCAGAGGAAAACGTGCAGAACGTTTCGCTTGCTTTATTTTTTGAACTAGACGGATAGATATTAATAGTCCGGAGTTCGAGATCGAATCCGATTTCGCATTCTCTTTCCATATTGCTGTCTTTTTTTTCCTTCCATAGATTCAAGTCCATTCGAGTTTCGAAACACAATTAGATATTAAATATGAGTATTTTTTCTAACGGATATTTAAATATTGATTTATCAGATCACAAGAGATTTATACTCGTTTGGCTATACTCAACTTTAGTTGGTATTCCATATTACTGTTAGTATGAATCCTTCCCGCCTACACATGCATCGCATCACGGTGTTTCAGCTCAAACTGTGACTGTTGTGAAGAATGATGCCTAAAACACAAACTACTCTTTTGTTTTTAATGTAAGAGTTAGTTTGATTTTTAATCCGATCTTAAATATAAGACCCTAATCAACTTTGTCTCTTATATTTATTTATTTTTTTCCAAATTAGTCTTTATAGTAGTTTTACATATTAAAGATTTTATTAAATGATAGTTCTAGCTAATGCACGTAATTAATAAGGATATTTTAGAAAAGACAACGCATATTTATTAGAAATAACTAACTTAACAAATTTTTTTAATATACTTAAATTAATCAATTAACTTTTTAATTCGTTATCTCCACTTCGTCTTTGACATGCTGTTGCACTGCAAGGTCCGGGGTAGGGCCTCATGCATTAAGATCGTCCGAAACGTTCCATGACGTTCTATTGGTCACATCCTGAACCTGAAATGAACAGTTTATGAATTCTTCTTCTCAAACATACATTATTTTAGGTAACAAAGAGAATTTACATGTGAGTTTGTATTTTTGAACGGAATGTCGTTAGTTTCATAGCCCATGAGTAAAGTTAGTTTCTATAACTTATATATTCCATCTTTAATACATGAGATTCACAATTAATTTTTATACTTCTCTGGTCCTTAACATAAGACTCAATTGTTGAGTTGATTTTGATTCTAAACATAAGACTCATTTCTTACATTTATCAATTTTTTCTAAATTATCCCTATAAATACTCCTTCAACTATAATTAAGTAGAAGAAAAAGAGGGGGTATTAAGAAAGATGATTATGGTATTTTAGGAAAAACGTGTCACATTTCTTATAATTAACTAACTTACCTAACTTTATTAATCTAATCAAATTAGTTAAATAGATCTTATGTTAAGAATTGGAAGAGTATTACATATAAATATAAGGTTAATATAATTTTTGGTCCCTCAAATTTGTTCTTATTTTGATTTTGGTCCCTCAAGTTTCAAATAATAGATTTTGATCCTTTAAAGGGAAAAATTATCCAAGTTTTTATTGGATTATAGAGACCATTATTTTAAATAAAAAGAAATTATTTATTGGATTATAAAGACTATTATTTTAAATAAAAAGAAATTTATAGGACAAAAACTTATGGTTTAAAATTTAAAAAACTAAAATCAAAATAAGAACAAACTTAAAAAATCAAAATTTGTATTAATTAGTAAATATATTGAATGAGTATGATACCTTGTTAGCCGGAGATAGTAAGTTAAGTGTCAGAAGTTAGCTGAATGCCCGCCCCCTCTAGTAAAAAAACCGGGTTTGACTTACTTAACACTGCGTAAAAATCAGACATAGGGTTAAAGAGAGGTTAACTCATTAAACTTGTCAAAAACTTGTAATATTTCTTCTAAAACCATGTCACGAAGAAAAGAGGGGATGCTGTTGCGGAAGGGTCAGCTGGAAGAGAGGGAAAAAAGAGAGGTAAGGTGATTGGATCGAATACAAATGCAAAACCCTGACTATTTATGAAGCCCTATAAATAATAAAATTATAAATCAAATTCAAATTTAAAATCAAATCCTAATCTAATCTTTAAGAGTATGTTTGGCTCAATGAGAGAAAGGAGAGGGGAGGGGAGTGGAAGGATTTTAATATTATCTTGTTTGGATTTATAAAAAAAGAAGGGAGGGGAGGGAAACATATTTTAATATGGACAATTTTGCTCTTATTTTATTTAAGGCGTGGGCATAATGGTCACAATATGACAAAATATAGACATAATGGTCGCAACATGACAAAATATAGGCATAATGGTCATAATATGACAAGATATTACCATTTCCCTCCAAATCCTCCCAATTTTGGAGGGAGGGGAGGGGAAATTTTAAAAAATTTTCCCTCCCCTCCTAAAATTTGTGTGTTGCCAAAGAAGGAGAAATGATTAAAATCCCCCCTCCCTCCCTCCGCCCCTCCCAAATCCCTCATACCAAACACACCCTAAGGGTGTGTTTGGTATGAGGGATTTGGGAGGGAGGGGAGGGAAGGGGAGGGATTTTAATCATTTCTCCTTGTTTGGCAACACAAATTTTAGGAGGGGAGGGAAAATTTTTTAAAATTTCTCCTCCCCTCCCCTCCTCAACCTCCCCTCCAAAATTGGGAGGATTTGGAGGGAAAAGGTAATATTTTGTCATATTATGACTATTATGCCTATATTTTGTCATGTTATAACCATTATGTCTATATTTTGTCATGTTGTGACAATTATGCCCATGCCTTAAATAAAATAAGAGCAAAATTGTTCATATTAAAATATTTTTCCCTCCCCTCCCCCTCTTTTTTTATAAATCCAAACAAGATAATATTAAAATCCTTCCACTCCCCTCCCCTCCCCTTCCCTCCATTAAAATCCCTCCCCTCCCCTTCCTCTCATTGAACCAAACATACCCTAAAAGATAATGATAAGATTATTTAACTAGTTTAAATATTCCGTTATATTAAAAATAAATAAATCTAAAATAATCTAGAAAAAGATAAACCCATAAAATCCTAATCATAATGAATAAATATCTTTATTTAAATAATCATAATGAATTATTCTAAATATCTAAAATAACCCCAATTAACCATTAATCTCATTTCCCACCAAGCGAATTTGGGTGGCTTGAAGGGAAATAAAAGTGGGCTATAGGCCTAGAGGCCTACAGGCTACAGCCGTCCCGCCATCTTTGGGGAAAAAATTATAAAAATTTTTAAAACGAAGACTTTTTTTTTTAAAAAAAGCATAGACATTTGAGAAACAAACCTACAATAAAAATCCTAAATAAATTATTTGGATTTTGTAAAAGAGTGATTGACAATTTGACAATATTGGCCTTGAAGCCATGTCTCTTTTAAATTTAAAAACTGGGAGAATCAGAGAGAAGGACTAATAAAGAGTAATATTTATAAAAGAGGATCATAAAAATTAAAATTATTTAAAAAGACCAAATATTCTAATATAAATCTAAAAATAACATATTGTCCCTACTCAAACCTCCTATTTCTCCTATATTCCGTCCTAGAAAGGGAGAAAATTCACGAGTCTGGATAAGACTCACCCTGCCCTCTTTTTTACAATTTGGGAGTAATTAATTGGACATTAAAACATACAGCCACATTGGGTTATAATTACATTCTCTGCAACTTTCGCAGACAAACAAGGAAATAATTACACCCGTCTACAAGAACGATGGCCCTTCTTGTACAACCACAGAGAATTGACTTGAAGGAAGATGCAATTATTCGCATGGGCCTTGGCTTTCTTTGATATTTGAGTCATCGCAAGGATTAGGGAGAACCACCGGCTGCGCAGTATTAGTGTATGCAGGACAGATAGAAACATATTGACAGAATTTACATTTCCAGCGCTCATCCTCTGGGACATACCTAGCTTCTTCCTCTCCAACCCAAAATTTAAGACATGTTTGAATCTGATCCTTTAGCCACTTAGGATCATATGCAAATTTATCTTCACCAAGCAGTGAATGATCCTTCTGTGACTCGTATCTGTCACAAAGCAAACAAAGTAACGTCATTTTTCTTCCTCTAATGTATCCTCTTCATCCTCTTAATTATTGATGAAGAATTTTCCGATAGGAGCCATTCCAGGAAAAAGGACAGGGCTCCAATAGGAAGCCAAAAGGCAAAATTACGGATGTTTCACAAAGACGAAACTTGTATCAATAAAGATATGCTGTTAAAACTTGCATATCTATAACGAGAGATTTTGTTACTCACCTCAATAGAAGCTGATCGTGAGCCGCACCCAGCACTGCACGCGGAATTTTGTAATGCGTCACCACATCATCAAGGGTCTACTTATTGCCAATTTGAAAAATAACAATGAAAGATTATCTTCACCATAATACATTTGACCATTTCAGAATTGTAATGGCTGATCAGTAACTAAATGATGCATTTTCGAATCAAAACACCAACTGTGCAATAGAAAGGCAAAATTATATCAAGCTCCGTTATACTTGATACAGCGGGTAATTCACAAATTTTTTTCAATCATTATGAGTATGAGATGTATTCTTTGACACGCTGGGGGAAATTACATATTCCTCAATACAAAGACTGATGCAATGTTTGTATAGAAAGGAAATGGGAAATGCACCTGTCCCATTTCCTCTCTAGGTGCATTTCTCATTTTCTTTCTAGAAAACACTTCCTTGCACACCGTAACATTGCCTCAGGGAATATTACGAGCTCGGGAGCCCAAGTTCCACTTACCAATGCAGAGAATCCAGAATCCCCACTCTCCCCTTGCAGATCTTCGCAAAGAGTATGGTGAGGGTTTAAACCGAAAGAATCAAAAAAATGTTTAGAGGGGAACTTGCGAGCAACCAAATTGTCCCACATATACTTGTAACACATTAACTGCAGCCTACCAAGAAAAAAAGAGCAAAATATAACTAAATGAATCATTGGCTTGCAATTTCGCGTCCCAATGAAATGACATTAATGCTAGAATAATATACACACCTTCCATTTCTTCGTTGTGGTTCAGAAGGAAGTGTATCTCGAGAACGGGTTTTTGTGTCAATTAGTATGGGATTTCGATTATGTAATGTCTGCGGCAAACGAATCTCATCAATTACACCCACCATCCATACACCCTCTGCAAAGCCTATTCTGACATCAGAGGAACGCTTCATCATGACCACTAGTGGGAGAAAGTCCGCCAAGGGAAGTCTAAACTATAAAGCATATATGCCATAATGGACCAGAATTCACCAAAACAGAATATGTCAACAGAAACATTAAAAGCAAGATTTACGATCTCGTTGTAGCATTTGTCAAATTCAGTGGGTGGATTTTTCCCTTCAAATGCATCCTTTACCGCATATTTTAATGTTCTATGGTTTCAATAAGGAAAAAAAGACACAGCTAGTGATGGAACGTTTCATTCAAAAAAGACAAAACAAATCAAATTTTCCCTGGAAGAGGCAAAACAATTTCTATAGTAACTAAAGCCAAAACAATGAAAATGTTATCTTTGGACTTAAAATCCACCTTCTACAAAATCAAGAACAATAACCTTTAAACAATCACACATTTATGAAATATATGGGAAGCTGCACCTCACAAGCCATTAACAATTCAACTCCCTCAATAAAATTTATGAATAACTCAGATGCATCATCCCCTTTCATAACGTGGCAATCGCTTACATGCGGCATCAAATCCTGATCAAACAAAATACATGAAAATAGACTGATAAATGTCAACTTACATGGGCAGTTCACGAGTGACTCCTTCTAACTGTAATTGGTTAACACCATTTATAAAATTAATGAACTTCAAGGCCCAAAAATCTTCATGTGATTTGATCTTCACTGCCACCCGTTTTATAATCTGCAAATCAACATTCAAAGATATGATCATGTGAGACGCCCGCAATAAGAATTCAAGTAGTCAGGACTTGAGATAACAATAAAGTACCTCTTCTTCAAGTTTAACGTGTCGAGCAATCCCAGCTTTCATAGCTTTGGTTATCTTTTGTGCTCCATAACGGAGAGTAAATTCCATTTGTTTTTGGCACCATTCCTAACATTACATTTAACTAACGAGGTTAAGATGATTGTGGCCCTGATTCCACGAAATGGACAAATCAGTGATGGCAACAAAAAATATTATCTTATGTATTTTAATTTTTATACTTTTCAAGAAAGGAAAAACAAAAACTTGACACTGGACGAGGCTTCATGTAACATTGGCAGGAAAGTTAAAAACCCAAAATAAGTTCCATCCACAGCCCAACACAGAAAAGGTCAAAATTTGATACCGTAGATGTAATATCGGTGATAGACAAGCCCCTATTTTTCCTGAAGCGGTGCAGATACGATTCGGCCTCTCTTCTCCTTTTCTGGGTGTTCAGCATGTTGCCGGAATCCTCAATGTCAGATTGAGAACAATTGGAGAAACCCTTGTTAGATAGAACGGCAATTGATCGAACGGGGGATTTCGCATTTATGTGAAGCTGGGAGGGGAAAGTGGGTGATGGTATTGCAGGGGCAACAGAAAAAGTGAAAGAACGAGCATATGCTAGAGCAGCTTCAATAATAGCCATCTCTTCATCACTGACGATCTCAATTGGGATCTCAGGAACATTATTGTTTTTTTTAACCGGCACGCTAGAGGATGTTTCGCCCATGTGGCTGATTCAGCAAGTTTGTGGTATACTGCCCGTAGGAATCGGCACCGTCGATGGGCAAGCAATACCCCGATATGGGGTAAATTGCATAGCAAATATTTGAAGGTCGGGGTCGCAGGCAGCAAGGAAAATCTGAGCCCAGTGGGTTCAGCTTGTTGGTGTTAAATTTGCCATTGGATCCGCCATCATCGATGGACATGCCAATTTTAAGTTCCGGGTGGGTTGGATTTTCGGGTAAGGTGGCTTGCTGTTGCGGGCTTGTTTAGAGCTCCAATCAAAAAATAGTTCTAAACAAGTTTACATGAATCGAGACGAAACCCTCCTTATATATTTATTTCATATTCCGTACATTATGTTTGAAAAATTATTTATAAATCAATTTAAACAGGCCGTATATAGTCGTGATACACGTGGTTGGTCACTGAGCGTCACAAGCTTCAATTTAGGACATGTTACATGCTCAAACATGAGGTTTTATATATTTTTTCTCCTTTACAGAATGTGAAAGAAAATATTTTAAATTTTTGTTAGACACTGCACAGTTCAGATTATTTTTCTCAGGGTCAGGAAAACACTACTTTTATAAAGGAAGAGAATGAACATATTGTGGTTTTGTCCCTAAGTATCACTGGCTTCGATTTAGAGAGACTTCAGATGCATGAAGTCTCAAGGGGATAATCATGAAAGAGAAAGACAGTGCCAAGATTACTTCCATGGGCATGCATGGGAAACCAACTTGGCGCAACTCCACTGCCCTCATGGCAAGCAAGTGAAAGCTTCACTCTCAAGCTAAATTAAAGTTGCATGAAGCTTCTTAATTCTTACACGCCGTTTGCTGACTAACCTCCAGGCCACTTCTGAGTCAGTCTCCAACCAAACCCGTTTGAATCCTTTGTTTCCAATTGACGTGTCGCTTCAAATACATGTGATAATTTTCCCTCCAGTTTATCATCCGAGCCCCAAGTTTATTTTGACACCATTAACTGACGTGGACGGATTTTTAGGAGTAAACTTTCAGACTGTTAACTTTAAACTTAAAAATAATTCTGTATACTTTTTCATTCTGTTAACTGTTAAGAGTAACATGATATCAATAGATATAACTGGCAGAAACACGCACGTTCAAAATGCTAACAAAATAAAGTAAGATTCAAAATCTTGCTTTTGTGATGGAATAAAATACAAGGGCTATGCAGGGAACATCCAAAAAGATTTATGCATTGTCCGTTGCATATCATGTTGGTAAAATTATAAGCATTGGTATTAATATAAAATATAAATTTTATAACAAATACTACTCTTCCGGTCCTAAATCTAATACTACAAAGTGGATCTTAGATTTAGGACCGGAAAAGTATTATTTATAAATTAGACATCATTATTTATAAACCAGACACCAGAAGTTGGTAGAAAAATAAATCAGACACTAGAGAAGGAAATGTCATTTGTGTTAACTTCTTTATAAATATGCCGAACGTACATATCATAATATATTGATGTAGCATAAAATCCAAACTGATAGCCCGTTTGGACTAGGCAGCTTAAAGAGGTTACTTTTACCTTGATAAAAAAAAAAAAAAAAAGTTACTTTTACGTTGCAAGTTAAAGATACAAAAAAGTCATGAAAGTAATTATTTAAAAAGGTTTTAAACATCTATCTTTGAAAAAAGAAAAAGAAAAATCATGACTACCACCCAAAGTTATGAGATAAAATTATCTTAGCCAAGATTTCTGAAGTTCTATCTTTTAAAGTAGTGATTGACTGAGTGCATGAAAAAAAGATTGACTGATGGTCGTCATCGGAGGCAACTACTAGCCTTGAAGCAGCTCATATTTGTTATCTTTCAGATTTCAAGTGCCTGAGAAGTATATTCTAAACGCTTTTAGATGCCATACCTTGTTTTCCTGCAGCTCAATCATGATCACTAGGAAGGGTTCTTTTTAATTTGGCTGAAACAATCATATATGGAAGATTCGATCTCATTTCGCCAGTTGCTTTTGCAGTATTGGCAAGGTTCCAAAAGAAGCCCTGGACTCTGGAAAATCACCCTCACCAACAAATTGCTGCGTCAAATCTATTTTGGACTCTTTGATAAGGAGACTTTAGCGCATGATAAAAGGCAAATCCATCATGTGATTGGTAAGACAAGACAGATCCAAGAGATAGAAGAGAGTAATTAAACCCATAAACCTATACGTACCTCCCCAGCCTGCCTTCAACGTGTTATGTTCATTCATTGGAATGAGAGGTCAACTAGCAGGAGAAGTGATGCCAAGAGCCCTGCTCTGCCCTGCTCGTCATCGGCGCTCGGGCATGGACACAGGTGATGGCGTCATCTCTCCTGCGTAGTAAACCTTTCAGTGCCATTGCTTCACCCATCTACTCTGCAACTCCAATCCATTATATGCGGACCAAATTGATGTATGTCGTCTGTGCGTGGGTCCTGGTTTACCTGCAGATGGGCAGCCATAGTCTCACTATCATAAAGTAATAAAATTGTAGCCAACCACGGAGCAGAGCAGCCTTGTTTGAAAAGTCCTTCCAAGCAATCTGTATTATACCCATGTGCGTTTTTCACTTTCCAGTGGTTACTTGGGACTCCCTCGTCATTCCATAATAGTAGAGGTCATTGTACCAATGCAAGCTTTTACCCAATTTTTTCTGCGTCTCTCCTTCAATCTCAGAGCATTTTGCTATGGTCTGCCCGTCTCTTCATTGCCTTATAGCAGACAGAATTAATCATATTGTCTCTTCATTGCTCTGAAATACCATTCAACATTTTCATGGAGAGCCCGGTCCTGCTGTCCTTCTTTTCTAGTGAAAAGGGGATGCTTTATTAAAATAATAAAAATTACATAACTGGTTACAAATAAAATAAGCTAAGGTTAACCCCGCGGGGTTAGGTCGACTGGCTGGGGTTGTCCTAGCTTAACCACGGATCTCGGGTTCGAGACGTGGGAACGCAGCACTCCAAGGGGCCAGGGGACGCCGTCCGTTTGGATCCTTGCAAGCCCTCGAATCCGGATTAGTCTGGGGACGTTGTCACGGCTGAAAGACGCCTATTTCCCTGGGATACCGAATGGAGTAATCCAAAAAAAAATAATAATAATAAGCTAAGGTTAACAAGACTATCCTATTCGCATGTTGTGGTGAAAATCTTTGGCTCGCTCAACGTATTCGCTTAAAGACAAAGTCTCGTTTACAACTCGAAAAGCCGAAGGCTTTCTTGTTACAAAAGATCTTTTTGTTTCTAGCATCCCAAAGCTTCTAATAGAGGATACCAAAAACCGAACACTACTGGGGGTTGGTCTTCCCCGTCTTCAAGTTGTTTTGTATCCAGTCTTCAAACGGGCATTCGAAAAAGTTGGAGTGAAGGTGGGTTGGGAGAATCAGTCTCCAGCATGAGGTGGCCAGGTCACACGTCCTTAAGACATGATTGATATCTTCCGTTTGCTTTCTTGCAAACTCCGCAGATGTCGTTGTTCGTCATGCATCGCCAAACTCTCTCTCTCTGTTAGTAAGGAGCTTGTTCTGTAATACCAACCAGAGGAAGGTTCTTATACATTGTGGTCCCGACCAGCTCCATGCAAGTTCCCAACATGGATCGGCCACATCCCACCCATCAGCCACGAGCATCTGGTAGGTGGACCGAACTAAAATGGAGCGTTTACTGTCAAGGTGCCAGAAGTAGTAATCTGCGGTATTGGAATGTGAGGGCACAGTGTAGTCGGCAATTTGATTCTATATGTCGGCAGGTAGGAGGTGGCCAAAGTCAGACCACTTCCATTGCCCAGTCGAGGTGGAGTAGTCATGGACAGTTTTCTCAAGGTCTGCCTCAGGTATTGGCTGAAACGCGATATTACATAAGGGTCCTAGGTCCCCAATCCAGTGGTCTGACCAGAATCACGCTTGTTTACCGTTTCCTACTTTCCAGAAAAGGCCCTGGTCCAGATCATGCCAGAGATTGTTAAGGCTTCTCCATAGGTAGGATGCGGTGGGATATTTACTGCTCTTTTTTCCCCCCCTTTGTCCCAATCCATATTTTGCTCTGAGTATTGATGTTCTTTCACTGCATAGAAATAGCCCCATTCATCCACATAGGCATGTTTAGCCCATCCAAACAAGTCTTCTACATTTCCTGTCTTCCATTGTATAGGCATTTCTTTCTAGGCCAATATGTACTCTAAGTATCTCTTTCTGCCAATGTTATAAGTCTACTTCACGAGTCATTAGGCTCGTTTAGAATAATTTATAAATAGCTTATAAGCTGATTTTCAATAGTGATTTACGAAATGCGAGATAGATATGTGAGAAAAGTTTTGTTTCGGTTTGCGTAAAACTAGCTTATAGGAGCCAAACAGGGCCATTAATTCAGCCTAACGATTATGAGCCAGGTTCATGAGATTAATATTCTATTCTATTCTATTCTATTAAAATCAAAACCCCGTTTTTTCTTATCCAAGTCTAGATAAAGTCAGATTAAGCGGGCTTTCTTTTGGAAGGCACGGTTCAATCGAAACTAAAGAATAAATTAGGTTTAAAAAATTAACTCAAAAAACTACTTATCAAACTTTTTCGAATGACATGCATAATTTTAATCGAGTTATAAGCCTTTTCAATTCCAACCAGTAACCACCAAGTCGAATGACTGGTCATTCCAGTTACTAGATACCCTATATGAATGAACAAACGCAAATTACATTACTGTCTAGGAACAAAAAGATTAGAACGATTTTAGATTTTTCTTTTTTGGGTCGAGAAAATGATCATCAACGTTTAATACTTCCAATATAATCTGTTTTCGAGTCAGAAAAAGGAATTTGATGGGTCCTAAAAAGGACTTGGCCAATTAAGCAAATCGTTGATCCATTAATCTTTATATTACATAAAATCTATAATAAATCACACTGTTAATAAATCCGGTAAAACACAACTCGTCTAAGGGTGTATTTGGATGAAACCAAACCGTAGTTTGAAAAAGTGATTCTGAAAAATAGATTCTGGGGAGAATAGATTATGTGAAGAATAGATTTTGTAAAAAAGTGATTATGAGAAGTGAGAGTGTTTGGATAGTTGTTATTAGAAGCACTTTTTATATATACAGATTACTAAAAAAAACATAAGTTAATATGATAATTACAGAAAAAATAGATTTTATGATATATTTTAATTTGAAGGAATAAAATTGTTAATAATATATTTTTTACCAACATAATTAATACTCCCTCCGTTCCTTATTATAAGAGACAAATAACCAATTACGTTGATCAAAAAGCAGTTAAAATTAGTTAAGAACAATCATGTGTAAAAAGTATAATTTTTTCCCCAAAAATGCCCTCATTAATAAGGAGAGAGAGCATGAGAGAGAACAATTAAATTATTAAAAGAAAGAGAAGTGGGAGGGAGAGAGAGTGTGAATTGGAGATAAAATAAATATGGGTAAAATAGGAAACCAACACAAAAAGTAGAGGCAACTTTTAAGTGTCTCTTATATATAGGAACATGCCATGAGCATCAAATGTCTCTTATAATAAGAAACGGAGGGAGTAATACATAAGATAATATAATTAATAAATAATTAATATGTATATATATTTATAAAATATAATTTAAATATGTTTATAAAAAATATGTTTATAAAAAATAACAAGATACATATCCTATAGGCTCTCACACTCTCCCTTTTTTCTCCAAAAGCAAAAGTTTTTGCTTTTTCCAAAACCATGGTTTTGACCTAAAACCATGGTTTTGGTTTTTGGGTGGGTGTTTGAGTGACTTAATCTCCAAACCATGGTTTGGGGTGTTACCCAAACACACCTTAAGTTTCTTTTTTTTTTCTTTTAACCATGATCTAAATTTCGTTTAGCACAGAAGATGTCACCAATCAATCAATTAATATCTTTGGCCAAAAAAAAAATTTAATATCCTATTTTAGAAATGATAATTTTAGTTTGAGCCCACTTGAATGCAGATAGAATCGGGCCTTGTTGGACTGAGAGGCAACTAGACCTGCCCTAATTGCACTTTTTTCGTTTTTCACAAAATATGCTTAGCAGGCTCAAAATCACTCAAATTAATTTAAAACTAAAAAATGGCGAAAAAGTGCAATGTAATTTGCACGTGAACACACCGAAACCCAACCCGGACCTGTTGCCGTGAAAAAACCGGATTGGATAATCGGCGACAGGTCCGAACTTTGTAAGTGGAGATTGGTTCTTCTGGCTGGCTCTCTCGGTCAAAAAGAAACGTATCCAGCGAACACAGTCGAGCGGAGAGTCGGCGTAAGATTCCAAACCCTAATCATCACCGTCTATTGCATTTCCCTGGCGCACCGAGAATTCGATTTGTTTCTATGGTTGGTCTTTCGCGTATTCAGCTCAAATTTCCCTTCCTTTTAGCCGATTGTAACGATCAATTGTTGTTCATAGTTTAATTTCTTAGCTATGTAATTCGACTGATTGCTCTGTTCTTTTTTTTCTTTTTTTACTCTGTTTATTTGGTTTTATCTGTTGCTGATGGCGGTAGCCTGCTCTAGCTTACGCGGCATTTTTGGCTGATTCCCCGCTCTTGCTGAAGATTCTGTACTAAATTATTGGGCTCCTGCAGATGGATTTAGTCAATAGTTGCAAGGTATATCTTTGATTTTTTATCTTCTTTTCTGTGTCTGATGTTCACCGGATAACGGCGGGTTTTGAAATTTACTGAGGTTCTTATCTGCGCACCAATTCTCTAGTCAACAACCATTTCCGCATCATTCAATGACCTTATAACCGTGGACCTTATGGCTTTTGCAGGTGCCGGAAAAGTGGGTTTTTGCGATCATGTAGTGTAGCTTATTCTTGTGATTTTATATCTGTGTATTAAACAATTCTTTGTTGTGTAGTTCGCACGGTAACTGGTTCCGAAAGTTGTTACCTTTATGACCAATGTCTCCTCATTAAAACATTGAGGAAGACGATACATTTGATGTTCATTGTCTTTTATGGACTTGTAGTATAATAACAACTTTTTAGGAACCAAATGCTATTAGGATGCGTAAAGAATTTTTAATTTTCAAAATTATAAATTGGATTTTCACAGACAGGTGAAGAACAGTTTATCCGACCAGCTACAGTCTGTGCTTTTTTTATTCTAGTGACACAGTTTTGTTTATTTATCACCATAACATCGCATGCCGATGAAGGAAGTTATATATCTCAGTTTTTTGGTTTCATAACCCTTTGTTATTTGTGATTCTTTCATGTTATGGCAGGACTTCCTTTTTTTATTCCTCTTCCTTGTATAAAATAAATAAGTTGGTGATTCTGTTCAATACTTTTGCCTAATGATTGGATTTTTTACTTCATTGAAGTGATCTTGATAATACTGTGTCTTGAGATGCAATCTCAATAGCATACACTTGAGGATGCTTGGATTTTATTTGCTTTAGTTCTTTTACAGTGGGACATGTGGTGGGTTATTCTGACCTGATCTGCTAATCTTATAATTTATTTTTTCCTGTAGGAAAAGTTGACATATTTTCGTATAAAAGAGCTCAAAGATGTACTCACCCAGTTAGGCCTTTCAAAACAGGGAAAGAAGCAGGTGAGGCAGAATTAGTATTGATAAGGGTTTTCTATGAAAGTGATGCTAACTGCGTCTCATTTAATAAATTCATTGCCTGGTTAGTGGTTCTTGTGGAGCACAAGAGCTACTTTTTTTTCTTGTTAACAAGTGATGTAGAAGAATATCATTATTTGTTCATTATGCTAATTATATTTACTAGGTTAATTTCATCTACTCTCTTTCTTGCTTGTTAGAGGTATAAAATGGTGTAATGATGTTAATGCCTCCTCCTCATCTATGTAGGATCTTGTTGATCGGATATTAGCCATTCTCTCAGATGAACAAGGTAAGCAATTGCGGGTGGGTGCATGTTGGTGCTGAAGACTTGACCTTTGGCTGTTTGCTATCTTGTATTTCTGTATTATGTTCGTGTTTTTGCTTTTTGGTTTGGAAGAAATCCTACATGTGGAAAGTTTAGAATTTGGGTTATATCTGCGGACTGGAAGGTCTAGAGAATGGAAAGCAATTCTTGTGGTTATATCTGAGACAAATATTAGAATTCATTTACTGGGGCATTTGCAGTAATCTTTCAGTCAAGTTCAGATTGAAATTCGTTTGACCTTGGCTATTCTTTTTTCCCCAGATTTTTGTTTCCTTTTTCCTGCTCTTTGCTTTTATTGATTAACTGATTTGTCTTATTCGCCCTTTGATGACAGAGTTGTAAAGTTGTAAGCTTCATATGTTGTATTGAAGACGTTTGGAGCTTTTTAATTATTTGGTGTCTAGTTTATTTTGATAATTTGGAATTTTGAATATTAAGCTGATGTTCCTCAGTTACCCTTTCCAAGAGTCTGAACGATATGGTTTTCTTCCTTGTCCTCAGTTTCCAAATTGTGGGCTAAAAAGAATGCTGTTGGAAAAGAACAGGTGGCAAAATTAGTGGATGACACGTATAGGTCAGTGTTGAAGACAATGTTGTTGATGATGTTCTCTTCTTGAATTTTATTATGTTTCAGAAACGTAATGACCTGAGCTTTACGTTGAACCTATACAGTTTGTTAAACGCTATTTTTTACGTTGTGATTTTATTATGTTTCATAAACATGTAGTGATCTGAGACTCTTAATCTGGGGAACTTATATAATTTGATATTTTACTGTTAGATCTTGTTTAAGTGCAGTATTCAGCTCCATGCATGTTGTAATTTCTTTCCTTCTATTGCTCCCTTGCTGACACTGTGCATTTTCTGATTGGTCAGAAAGATGCAGATATCGGGAGCAACTGAGCTGGCATCAAAGGGTATGTCAGATAGCAGTAATGTGAAAATTAAAGGTGAAATTGAAGATTCCTTGCAGTCAGTTACAAAGATTCGGTGTCTCTGTGGAAGTTCTCTGGAAACAGAGGCCCTGATCAAGGTGTAATATTTAATCCCTCTGTCTCCCCCTCTTCTCTCTCGTTTATTAATGCTCTTTTCAATTCAGTGCTATGTGTTCATATGGCTTGATTGATGATTTACAGAAGTTTCGAGTTGATATCCCCTTTTTTCTTTGTTGAAGCACATTTCTACAAGGTCCTGTACATATTGTGTATATTATGGCAATTTTTCAAATCTAATTGCAGTGTGAGGATGCAAGATGCCAAGTGTGGCAACACATGAGCTGTGTTTTAATTCCAGATAAACCTACGGAAGGCATCCCGCCCGTTCCTGATAAATTCCATTGTGAGATCTGTCGGCTCAGTCGTGCTGACCCGTATGTCCTGTTCCTTTCTAGTTTTAGCTATTTATCAAGTTTTGATGGTATGGCATGTTTGAATACGTTGCCTTCTTAGTTTAGCGCACAATGTTTCTTTCCGCTTGCTAGGCTATTTCACTCTAAATGGTTATGAGTTGCCAAAATATGTCAATTTTCACTTTGTCAGCTGTGCCATTCTCTGCTGCTGCTAGAACTAGGCTCATGAGTTGAAATTGTGCCATGTTCTGTTGTGATTCAACTAACTACATGGTAATTGCTTTATGTGGCCCATTGAAGTTCGGAGTTACCCAAATAGTGTGTTTTCTTTATTCTTTGAAAACATCTTATGCTTATGAAAAGGCGTTAGGTGAAGTAACGTCCTTATATTTGTGACTGTCATAAACGGAGCTTTTGACTTTAGGTTTCTAGAATTTCTAGTGGTATGTTTAAAGTGAGGGGAGTTGTATTTTTTATCTGGTGGTTAACATGATATTGGTAGTACATGCTTTTTAAATTACAGTGTATTGCATGATATATGATCTTAAATGTTGTTTTTTGCATTCATTTGTGTTTAATTTCTTTGTAGAAAGAAGTGTGAATTACTATCCTAGATATGAAGTTTTTCATTTAAATCTTTATCTATCTGAGGAAATAGGAAAAAGCTGATGAACGATCAATTGATGGGGATAGACTCTCAATAGTTTCAGTTTTTTTTCTGGTGTTCTGTTGCAGTTTTTGGGTTCCAGTGACACATCCTCTGCTTCCCGTGAAGTTGACCACAACCAATGTTCCAACCGATGGGTGAGTATGTGGCTGGGGTGGATTGGTTGAAGTCAGGAAGAATGTTTGGAATGTTAATATGCTTTAGCAAAATGAATGTCTTGTCTATTATTTTCCCTAACGTGTAATTTCCTTTTCATTACCTTTTATGCATTCAAGATACAAATGAGTGTAGTGAAATGAAAACATACGTGCGCACTTATTGATAGGATTTCTCCTCCTATTATCACCTACAGCAGTAGGAAGAAATTCCCCAGAATTTGTGTCAGTTTAGGGTCAGTTTGTGATGAAAATTGAAACTAAGTTAAGAATTTAACTTCCTATATGTTTTGGCCGCATCAGAATTTGTGTTCGATTGTCACTCTTTGGAAGTTGTCAGGTGTCTGTCCAATGCTCAGTTTATGGTTGGTTATTGTTGATTTGCAACGCGCTGTGTCATATTCTCAGTGGTAGTGCAATTTTTTAGGGCGGTTTTGATACGCCTCCTCATTTTCTATCTGATCCTAGGGCTGTCATTTATTTGAGCAAGTCTTTTTTTTTTTTTTAATTAGTTTTTGGGTTTGGAGTTCTGTACGCTAATATGACTGCAAGCTTACAGCAAATGTTGTCGCCATTTTTTGTTTTGCTGTTTTTTGGGTGGTACTTTCTATAAATTTCTGCCAGACACATGTGGTATTTGCATTTACCATCAGCTATCATATCCTATTCACCATGAAGCATAATTAATTTAAATTAATGTGCAAATGAAGCTTTTATGTTTACTTGTTTTGTTGAGGTGGAGTTTTGCCCAGGAAAATTAATTTAATGAGAAGTTTTCTGATTTTCTCTATTGTTCTTATCAGGTGTTGTTCCCTCCATAAAAAAATTTATTCTATAGACTCTTTCTCGTAATCGCATGCAATCATGATGGATCTTTTTCTGTGGTTATAATCTAGTTTTCAATTTAGTTTACTGGTTGATTGACCTGACCATGTTCCTGTTTGTCTTGTTCAGCACTAACCCTGTGCAGAGTGTGGAGCGCTCATTTCAACTCACGAGAGCAGATAAGGACTTGGTGTCTAAACCAGAATTTGATGTTCAGGTTACATTGTTTCTCCAGTGTCAGCAGCTTAATGTGTAAGCTTAAGTCCAATGAGTATATTGATTTAAATAGAATGACGTCATATGTAGGCTTGGTGTATGCTTCTGAATGACAAGGTCCCATTCAGGATGCAGTGGCCTCAGTATACAGATCTACAGGTCAATGGTATGTTAAGTCGTGGTCCTCTCTACCACCTTTCCAGTTTTTTATTAGCATTATATGGGGCTTAATGGATGCTTCTAATAACGATGTTTTGTGAAAATGCCTTCCTTCTCAGTGTCCCATTTGAATTTCTTTTTGTCATGTAGGTGTGCCTGTTCGTGCCATCAACAGACCCGGTTCACAGTTACTTGGGGCTAATGGTCGAGATGATGGTCCAATTGTGAGTTTCTTGTTATCTATGGTTGTGACTAAAGTTCTATTGGGGGCTCAATTATTGTTCTGTCCTTTTTAGCGAGCACAAGCATTTGATCAAATTTCATACATTGTTATATAGCTCTTGTCCAATTTCTTATGGTCTCATTCTTGTCAGATCACGCCATATACAAAAGATGGAATAAACAAGATTTCCTTAACGGGGTGTGATGCTCGCCTTTTCTGTTTAGGGGTTCGTATTGTGAAAAGGCGGACCGTGCAACAGGTAGTTTGCATTCTAAACACCATGCCTTGTGGTTTTATAATGTGAATCTGCCTTGAAGAAACCAGCTGTATACTACTGCTGCATAATTTTCATTGCTACAGATCATTTAAGATTTACTTTTGTTATCCAGATGCTAAGTCTGTATTAAGTTATTAACTCCAATTTGCAACCCCTATTCAACCAAGTCAGGGCACCATGACTCGTAATAATTTAGCTTACATTTCAAAAAAATTGCATCTGCCTTGATTTCTACATAGTCATGCTACTGCTTCATACTTTTTATTCTACAGATCGTTTAATGTTTCCTTTTCTTATCCAGATCCTAAGTATAATTCCAAAGGAGGCTGATGGTGAGCCTTTTGAAGATGCTCTTGCACGTGTCTGCCGATGTGTCGGTGGTGGAAATGCAACTGATAATGCTGATAGTGACAGTGATCTAGAAGTTGTTTCTGATACATTTAGCATCAATCTCCGTTGTCCAGTAAGGCTTCCTTTCGTTAGTGGTGCTTTCAGTATTAGCTGAAGTTCAGAAATTTTTGTTAATGTGTCTACGCTTGGGAAATCTATAGATGAGTGGTTCAAGGATGAAGGTTGCTGGAAGATTCAAACCTTGTGTTCACATGGGCTGTTTTGATCTTGAAGTTTTTGTGGAAATGAATCAGCGGTCAAGGAAGGTAAGTTTCTGACAAAGGATCTTGTCTGATTCTCCCCGGGGTGATCTTTAATGTTTGCTGAAACCTACAATGATCAATGCAGTGGCAATGCCCTATCTGTCTCAAAAATTATACCTTGGAGAACATTATTATAGACCCTTACTTCAACCGTATCACATCTCAGGTATTGTCATATTGATGGTTAGTAGTCCTTGGAAAGCTTGCATATTGTGAATTAGTAGTTATTATATGAATGGTTTGTTGGTACAGATGGAAAAGTGCGGTGAAGATGTGACAGAGGTTGAAGTGAAGCCTGATGGTTCTTGGCGTGTTAAGGCTAAGAGTGATATTGAACGCAGGGATTTGGGTAATCTTGCACAATGGCACTTCCCTGATGGATCGCTGTGTGTTTCTAATGATGAAGAAGTCAATAGAGTGGATGCATTTAAGCAGATTAAGCAGGAGGGTGTTTCTGACAGCCCTAATGGTTTAAAACTTGGCATGAGGAAGAACCACGATGGAGTTTGGGTTTTCAGCAAACCCAATGACACCAATACATCATCAGGCAATAGATTGAAAGAGAACTTTGGAAATCATGAACAGGTGGTTATTCCCATGAGCAGCAGTGCCACAGGGAGTGGCCATGAGGGTGATGACCCTAGCGTAAATCAGGGTGGTTGTGGACATATTGATTTCTCTAACAATGGGACGGAAATGGAGTCTTTCTATCTTAATAATGTTGATTCAGGATATGGGTTTGCAGACAATAACATGACTGCTCCCACTGCTGATGCTGAAGTTATTGTTCTAAGTGATTCTGAGGAAGAGAACGACATGTTGGTATCTTCTGCAACTGACTACAAGAATAATCAAACTGATACTGTTGGTGTTGGCTACCCTGTGCCGCCTTCTGGAATTGCCGATTCATATGCAGAAGATCCCACCCTTGGCTGCTTGGGACTTTTCAATACTAATGAAGATGAGTTTGAGATGCATTCCATGTGGTCAGTGCCTTCTGGAACTCAGGCAGGTGCAGGATTTCAGTTATTCACTTCTGATGCAGATGTGTCTGATGCCTTGGTCCATTCGCAGCAAGATCCTAATTGTTCCACATCACTGAACGGTTTTGCATTGGCTCCAGACGCTACTTTAGCATCTAATACTCTCATGCCAGATGCCTCTGCTGGTCGGTCTGATGCTGATTTAAATGGTGGTTTAGTTGACAATCGGCTGCCATTTGCTGGACATGATCCCTCGCTCCAAATATTTCTCCCCACTAGACCTGCAGAATCATCTAGGCAGCATGAATTGAGAAAGCAGGCAGATGTGTCTAATGGTGTTTGCAATGAAGATTGGATTTCTCTTAGGCTTGGAGGTGGTGCTAGTGGTACCAACAGCCATGCTACGACACCAAATGGTCTGAATTCTAGACAGCAAATTCCATCCAGAGAACCTTCCACAGATGCTATGGCTGATACTGGTTTGTTTTCTTTTCAACTTGAAACCACTAGTATTTTACATCTGCTTTTATTCCGTGCTTTGTCACACTTTTATCCCCCTTTCCTTTAGTTCCCCCTTCTCTGCTCTAAGTCATTGAATTAACAAATGTATTTTAACTACTGAGAAGGATGACGCAGCAACCATTAATGCTTTATGGCATATCTACCACCGCCTTCCTTTAGGAAGGAGTGGAGTTCTTGACTGATTGTTCTTCCTCACACAAGAGTGATGACTCAGCAATCATGAATGCTTTATTTTCCCCACAAGTTTCTTGACTGATTATTCCTCCTTACGCAGCTTCTTTGCTTCTTGGTATGACTGATGCTAGATCTGACAAGGCGATTAGACAAAGATCAGATAACCCCTTCTCATTTCCCCGCCAAAAACGTTCAGTAAGGCCCCGCCTGTATCTCTCTATCGATTCGGATTCAGAGTAGAGGTATAAGACGGCATGTTTCTGCAAGTGTTTCTGGTCTTTTGTGAAACGGAAGTTGCTGCCGCCTGAGGCATCTCCAGTGGAACAGATTCATGCTCATTTTGCCCCTGCCAAAATGCTTGCATCTGCGGAGTATCACTTCCTTATATGTAAAGATGATGGCTGTAAAGATTTCCAATTCTTTGTACTTGATATTTAAGGTTCCCGACACATGTTAACAGGACAGGCGCAAGCTGTTACTCCTCAATATTCAATGAGGATCTGGTGGGGTATAGTGTCGGTACTTGTACAGAAATGGGTCATTTGCTGGGTGAACTTATTGAAGAGGTGGGCGGTTCCCCTTAGGAATTAATATACGCATTTTTGTCTCTGCTGAGCGAATAACCTGTACATGCTAAGCCATCAGATTCAATAGTAAAATTTAAAGTTTAGTTGCTCATTGGCGTCGGGATTATTTTTCTTGCTTACAGCTTCGTTGCTCTACAATCTGCCCAGTTTGTCTGATCGATTTTTAGGTTTGCCTTGCGACGCCATAATTCTTCCTTCTCGAGTGCAACTGTGGATGACTGCGATCACGAGGTAAGGGGCTTAGGTTGCGCGGGCAAGTCTCAGGCAAAGCAGCCCAAGTTGCTTGGCAGGCAACCCCTGAGGCAAAGGCGAAGCCCCTCTCCGTTTCATGCACCTAGTCCCTACCACAGCCCGGGCATGACTCCACTCTTTCTGATACCCTTCTGAATATCAATGCACTTATCATTAAGACCCCATCATGGTTTGCTTGAGATCCAGGCCAGATCATGATAGACTGATGGAGCCTGGCCGATGAGCGTGGAGGGGTCACAATTGAAGCTGAAAAGGTGAAGGCCGGAACAAATGGTACCACACAATCGTGCTCGTGTTTTGGTGGGCATTGATGGAGCGTAAGCGCAGCTTCTACAGTGGCAATTCATGGAGAGCTTTTTTTAAAAGAGAGAGAGAGAGAGAGAAAGTAATCAGATCTCACGACGCAGGCATGGTAGTAGCCACATGTCCGGTTCGTCGTCCTCGATGGTTAACTCGCCGTTACGCCACGTGAGAGGGATCGGGAAACCTTGGGAGCCTTTTTGACCGTAGGGATGGAATCAGACATTTTTAAACTACAGCGATGTAAACTATGGGTACCAATCGAGGAATCTTTATTGTTTTCAATCTGCCCAATGGCATGCGCGCAAGTGTGTCAAAGATATTGTTGACCATCGCCAGGGGCCTAGCCCCGTCTTTTGTTTCGGTTCAACGTTAAGTCTTCATGATTTGATAAATTTTCCCGCATTAATTTGTTAGAATAAACTAGGGCATTAGGATTTGTTGATTGGGTTCACCAAAGCTTTTATTCCATTGTAGTTGGTTATTCTTTGTGGGACGTTGGGGCTTTTTTTTTTCTTCTTTTTTTAAAATCACATCCTTTTGAGTCGTTCTATTGTCAACACATCAGTATTAATACGTATAATACGCGCGCGCGTAAGAAGAGTTTGGACTTGATTCATTTTTAATGCATAATATAAATATAATATGTCGAACTCTAACATGATATGTATGATTGCAGGCGGTTTAAGTTCACACGGTCTGAATTGTACAGAGTCGTGAGGGTTAGACCCGAAACACGGTGAAATCAGCATCCGCCGCCAAACTCTAAACCATATGAAATTCAATTCACGTCCAAGAAAAACCTAATTGAATTTTGCGAGGATGCAATGTAATTGTCAGTTACTCTATGGACGACGCTGATGTTAGCATACAAAATGGTTTGTCTGTAAACACCCTAACCTTCACTTTCTGTTTCCAATACTGGGAGAATGCTTAAAGCTGAGGAACCAAGATGCATGCCTCGAACAATACCTCCATAGCCAACCATAATCTTTTGGCACAAAAGCAGGATGGAATCCCAAAGGGCTGTTCTTCCCTGAGACAAATGTTAGGACTGTTAGCACATCAATAACAAAATTTCAACCCGCCGGGCTGAATAAAGCACTAGTGGCCACAACAAAGTACTTCATGTAGCATTCTTATAAAGCGATGAGAATATCTATATGCAGAAAAGAATTAATTTTAAGGTTAGTAGTATTTCATGTCCATAGCCTGAAAATGATATTTCAGCCACAACCAACCTGAAGAGAAAACTGCAGCTTCTTATCCCAATACAGTGCGAAGATGGGGGGGATCTGCTTACCAACCACCAGTATACATGCTCCTGGATGCAGAACAGAAGGGACAGTAGATACTACAGCAATGTACTTCTCAGGAAACCTTTCCTTTGGAGGAAGGACTCCCAAGAATAGGGGGTTCTTGCTAGATTGAGCCCCAGCATATGAGGTGGCATCCACATGCAGCATCCACTTTGGATGCTCCAGGAAAGCACAGAACAGATACAAGAGCAAGTGAGAATCAGACGGCAGCTCAGTTGTCCACTTCTTACTTTTAGTATCATAAACCTCCCCATTTCCAAGATACTCATAATTCTTCAAGCATGTTCCTTCCGCAAGCTCTGTTTAAATAGAGACAATATAACTCAAAAATTAGACTATATCAGTGTGGCAGCTCAAATGGCAGACTCGAACTAGGGTTCAGCTTCAATTTATCAGAGAATCTCATGAGGATTACTGATTAAGCAACCAATCCATTTCTAAGATTACCTCGGATCCTTTGCACAGTGTAATCAGCTCGAACAGTGCTTTGAGGTAGTAAACCTTTAACCCACTCTCCTTTAACCAAAGCTTGAAGTTTTTGGTGTTCAGTGATGGCATCCAGGCAATCCTGCATGAAGGGGACCATAGTATTCTGCTGAGCCTGTGGGCCTTGCTGCAAATTTGACACAGGCAGCTTGGCTGTATGCAAACACAGGCATTCAAGAAATTGTAAAACTTAGCCTATATAAACAAACTGTGGAAAAGATGAATTCAACTGAATGATGTGAAGCAACATACACGTGGAACCCTCTATGGCTTGCACAAGGGTAGAACGTAACTGATGAAGAAGTCCATCTTCATTGAGATTCAACTGTGGTTGCCAATCTTTTGTCTTATCAATTGTTGGGAAGGTAGCAGGGGTTCCAAGAGATGGCATATCATTTCCGACTTGATTGATTTTGACTGAAATACCAAGTTTAGCGGCTGCTTGCGTAACCTACAAACGTAAAAATCACAGGGCCATGGGAAAAAAAACTAAATTAGCTACTAAGATGATATTGGTATTATGGGCCAACGCCCCCAACCTGCCTTGTAAAAACGAAATAAGTTGGAGGTGGCCTGATTTGACTTCTCTGGTGAAAAGAATCCCGGCAAAAAAATATACAAAAATTAGTGCCTCCTACACAAGAAATCATCATGACAAAAATGAACCTGAATATGGCTGGTCTCAATCTTGTCAAGCAAAGGGTTCAGCAAACCGAAGAGAACCATTGCCTAAGGTGATCACGCCACAGCTCAATTTGAGGATAGATGCCCAGATGTTCGAAAGCTTCAACAGATTCTTCCATGGACATTGGTGAAGGGAGATCACTCTCTCCTTTCTTTGGGGGCGTGCTAAACTTTTGGGAACCTGGTGACATCCTCACAGGCCTCAGAGGTGTTAGCCTTGTAGTTCCAGAAGTATTAGCTGACCCTGTAGCTGTATTAGGGCTCACAATGCCAAAACCAGACATGATAGGGGGTGGAGTAGACAGCTTCCCTGCTGATTCATCGATTTTTTCATTGACTACTGCTAAGAACTGTTCAAGTTTTTCTTCTGATGTTATCTTACTAGCAGGAGAGGCTCGCCTATTGGACCAAGGACCTGAGATAACTGAATCCGTTCCAGCTGAATTCTGAAGAGACGGTGGAGGTGAAGTCACCCCAGGGACAAGATATAAAGAGGATAAGGGTGACTTAGAAGGGGTGCTCATAGGACGTCCCTTACCTCCCCTACTAGAATTCGAACCATCAGCATCAATATGAGGTGAACGACTAGGACTGGGAATCGGCTGATGAAGGGGCACAAGCAAATCTGAAGATATGGGTGTCGATTTAGACTTGGGAGGCTTTTTAATTGATTCATATTGAACACATTCTACATTTGGCTTCACTCCCAGAAGCCCTAATTGACGTTTTGTAAGAAACATCTCATTCCTACTAACTTTGGAAGCAGGCATCGCTGGAACACCAGCAGTATATCTGACTTTATGCAGAAATATAGCTTTAAGGAGAAATATAGTTCCAGCGAAGATGAGACCCACAAAAGCCTGCAGAGTCTTGGCAAGCCAGTCTGATGTTCAAGACATTTATTAGAAGAGATATAGCATTCAAAGCAATCGTGCCAAAGAATGAAGAGGGGCGGAAAAACTAATTGAGCTTAGGATCTTACAGGCTGTCTCTTGAGAAAGATTTTTCAGCCTCACGAAGTCAATGAATCCGTTTTCCCTACAAGAAGCAAAGCTAGTTAGATAAATGAGTCGCTTATAAAGTATCCTTAAGTAACATTACAGAGTGAAGTCAGAAGCGGATGTCGATTGTACAGATGATATCCAGGTACGTCTGACAAGGAAACATAATAGAATTATATTCATACTATGGAAACAATTTGGTTCTTTGCTCATACTCATATGAATTCATAGGATATAAAGGGCAAATAATAGATAATATAAAGCAGAAGAACTCCAAATTCCCTATTCACCAGTCACTACATTTCTATGACAACTTCAAATAAAACCGTAACTATCTAGTCTCTGCCGGAGATATATGTTTCGTCCAAGTCGACCTCATGGTAATTTCAAGGTTTCAAGATGTTAGAAGCAAAAAGAACTACTGCGACAAGAGATTGATTCAGCTCGTGAAAAAATCAACTGATCAACTAATGGTAGCATGATCTACTATAGAAACCGCAGGCACAGTTTAAAGAAGTCACTTAAATGAAAAAAGTTCGGCAATTCATTTCAAGTTCTTTTTATCTTTCCCCCGAGTTCTTTCTTGCTACAAAGAAGCGGTGAAAGTGGCAAGCGATGAATGAAAATGCAGCAGAGCACCTGAAGAGAAACGGTGATAAAAGCTAAAGCAGAGGCAGAGAAGAAGGAAACGATGCAAAGGAAAGTGTGGCTGGAAGGTTGGAGACTCTGGGCGGTAAGAACGGCAGAGAATGAGGGGTTTTGGTAGACGTAAAACTTGGAGGGGTTCGGTGGAGGTGAAGTCTTGTCTCTGGTAGCCCCTGCATCCATGGCGGCTTAGGGTTTCAGGCGTCGGAGCACAGACGCAGGAGGAGTCCTTTCAAAATTTGGCAGTCCCACTCCCACCGATCACCGAGGTTTAAGGACTCAGTCGCGATAGACGCATACCGATGACGCAGATTCAAAATTTCAAACTTTCCGAGCCCACGAAGAAGTGATATATAATATTCCAAAATGGTCCCTCCCTCCTCTTCTAGCGGGCTGCGGTCTGGCACTGATCGTATTTAAAAACACGGCTAGGTTCTTAATATAAAAATTAACTAATTTGAGTAGGTTAAAGATATTAATTAAATTAGTTAATGTGATATGTTTTTTCTAAAATATTCTAAGTGTCTTTTTTATTCTCACCTTCCTTTTCATTTTCTTACTTTTTTGGGAAAATATTATATAAAAGACCGACATCAATATAATAAATGAATAATGCAAAGTCCTTTTCTTTTGGCAACAAAATACTTTTAAAGTTTAGAATTCCATATTTAGATTGTCTTCCAAAAATATCTACCTCTGATAACAGACAACCTAGTAGTTGGTTCTTCTGGTCACATGACAGTATGGAAAGCAGGCCAGGCATTTTTGAAAGGGAA
>NW_021632580.1:0-36585 GCF_004799145.2 Neltuma alba
TAAATATGTGCATGCAAATCAATTAACTAGCTTGGTCCCGCACACTTGCTCCCTTCTCCTTTATTTTTCTGATTGGTATATCTCATGCACGTGCATAGCCTTTGCCAATGCTCTCTCTCTCTCCTCTCTCCTCTCTCTCTCTCTCTCTCTCTCTCTCTGTGAATGTGAGACACACTCACAGGCCTGACAGACCCAGAGAGGACAAGTGAAAGCAGAGTTAAGGCTGCAATTGTGGTGCCTTTACAACTATAATTTCGCGAAATTAAGTAATAAGCTTTTCTCCCATAAAAATTAGCAGAACAAAGACATCAGATATCAACATCGCCGAGCAACCAACCCTTATCTCCTCGTCCAATCTTCCACCATTAACTCATGAATATTATAGTCCCAGTCTGAAATTCACATCATTTCACTTTCCCCAAACTCATTTCACTAGCTAGTGCAAAGTAACAGTAACATACTAAAGCAATGCGTAATTAACTCTTATCTCCTCCAATCTTCTCACGAACGCCAAATCCAGAATTAATGGCTATCTCTACGCTGTTGACTTGGATCGAATACTGTCCCAAGTTCAAAACAGTAAGTTTAGTGGGTGTTGCAGCAGCTCACCCTCCATCAGTTTCTGCGTATTTCCTTGATTTTTTTTTTTTTTCACTTGTACTTAAAGGAGATGACGATCTTGAGGGGGGGGTGTGTGTGTGTGGCGTGCGTGTTTTGGTCGAAGGTCGTGAGAATTGTGTTTGCTTTGCTTTTCGAAAGCAATTGTGGGAAGAGTGGGCACTCTTGATGAATGTTCAATTATTTAGAGAGGGATTGGATATGGACGGTCAACATGTCGTTTTCAATATATTTATATTTCCTCGATGGATTAGAGATTGTTTTGCCATAAAAGTGATAATGAAGTTCGTCTTTACTAAAGAGAGACAATTTGAATGCTTTACGTCTGCTTGACATTTCAAATTATTGGAGGATATAATTGACAGCGGACGACGATGGTTCCATTTGGCTACAAGACTCTTATATATGAATTAAATCAATTAATCCTATCACAGAACTTTTGTCATACACGGGTGTGTGGCTTCAACTTTATTAGATATAGAAGCTTCATATCGAAATTCGCCATCTCCCTAAGTATACATATAACCTGCTAGAGTTACTGAGCATGAGAAGGTCGGCATATAATGCATATATATCGAACATGACATCTGCGAAGAAGAGTTAACTTTCACTGACATCTTGTCAAGTGATTGACTAACTAAGAACAAGAAAATATTCTATCTATCGTTATCTCACTTGTGCCATGGTGCCAATGATAAAAGGTGGCAAAATTATATACACTGGCATATGCGTAAATCGTTTCCAAATCAATTTTTTTTGATGATTTAGCGTTCTACCTCTCGTAAATTGAAAATTAGTAAGATCCGTTCTGTGAACTGTTTCTTCCCTTCAGGAAACTATACAAGTGTATGCTCTAATTTCATGAGCTCGCCGGTCTACTTTTCTTTTCTTATCTTTTAAACTTACTATAATAAGAAAGCAGCAGATTAATAATTAGGACGAATTTTTCTTTGACTGATGAGGATTGATTCCCTTTTCATACGGCTAGAAAGAAGCAAGAAAGAAAAAAAAAGAAAGGATCTTGGAAGCTTCACCTGTGCCCTACATGCTAAGTTCTTGGTCCTTCCCAGGCTGCGAATCCAATCATCATCATCATCATGACACACACACACAAACAAACTAATAATCGCTCGCGCCATCACAAAAATTAGGAATTGAAAGAGTAGTGATGTATACGGTATACCTATAAATTTAGGTTTACCCAAAAAAAATGTTAATTATAATGTAATACTTGGAGAGTACAAAACTATATTTTAGAAATTATTTTTATTTCAAAACTAAGTTATCACTAAATTTAATAATCTAGTTAAATTCAGATTAGAATGAGGCTATAGTCAGAATTTTTTATGAAAAAAAAAATACTCACAAAATAAAGGTTGGAAGGACAAAATGAAGAGAAGATGGGGATATGATTTGGAACGAAATATAGCATAAGAATTTTGAGACGATCAATTATATGATAGTATAGAGCATATAAAAACTATTAGTTAAACTAATAACGATAGGGGATCGGAGGGGAGGAGGCCAAAGATGAAGAAAGGATGATTCTATGATTAGCGGGGGCCTTTTTTTCTCTTGAGGGGGGGGGGTGTTGGGTGTTTGGAATGGGGGACCCACCAAGGGATGGGATGCCCGACCTCTGGCATCTCCTGAGTCCTGACTTGGTCACTGATTGATGTTTAGTGCATTGCACATCACATTGTGCGACTTTAGTCCTTTACCTTTACTTCCATCTCCCATCTTTAATTTCATCGTCCCCCACTCACTCCCAATTCACTTAACTTCTTCGGATTTATCCGTATCATTTACGCACAACAAACATATATAAATAAATGCTAACTTCGGTCCTTAATATAGAATTTTGTTTGATATTTATTTTGATCCTAAATATAAAACCCCAATCCACTTTATTTCTCATATTTATTCATTTTTTTCCAAGATAGTCATTCTAGTAATATTAGTTCTAGCTAATAAAATTGATTATCAAGGATATTTTAGGAAAGACAATATCTATTTATTACAAATAACTAACTTAACTTACTTCCTTAATCCATTCAAATTAATCAACTAGCTCTTATATATCATTACAAGACATTGCTTTTTTCCCCGAGTCTTTAATTTATTTTTAAAAGTTTTTTCTTTTAATTTTTAGCAATTTTCCTGCGTAATTAACCTTTTCTATGTTTCAATGTTATTCAACACAATTTCCTGTTATGCGAATAAAATTAATATTTTAAACAAAATCATGGTTGTTGCGGACTACTTTTTTGTTTTTTTATTTATTTTACCTTTAAAAAAATGGGAGAGAAAAGTTGTGGCATGGGGACCTCAACGTCAATGGCGACCTATCAACCTACATACAGCACTTGAATATAATGGCCCTACTTATTTTGTCTTCTCCATCTTTGCCTGATTTACTATTACAAATTCACTACTCGTCAACAATTTGCATCCATATATATATATATATATATATAAATAATTTTGTAAATGCGTAGTTTTATATATATACTCTTCATATCTTTAATATAAAACATATTTAATTAATTTGATTAGATTAAGAAAGTTAGGTAAATTAGTTAATTATAAGAAATATAATATACTTTTTCTAAAACACCATAATCATCTTCTTTACTATTTTCTCTTCCTCTTTTATTTGATTATGGTTGAAAAAGTATCTATAGGAGTAATTTAAAAAAATTGATAAATATGAGAAATAAATCTTATATTTAGAACCAAATTAAGTCAATAATTTTTAATTCTTATATTAAGGACCGGAGAAGTAGTTTTTATCTACACAAAGGGTATAACAAGCAACTTTAAAAAAACAACTAATGTAAAGGACGTCGGACTTAGCTATATATGTATATAGCTCACAAATTAACGACTGCATCGATCTCATCGCTTGCTCAACACAAGAGAGCTACACACACGCACACACAGCTCACGTACGCCCCCCTTTACTTCTAGTTGTTATTAGTTGATTAGATTTCCTTAACATTTAACATATTTCCCCCGCGTTACCAAATAAAAGATGAACACAGACAAGACCCCCTTCGTCCAGCATAACCGGTAATTAGTGAACATGAACGTACAAAGAGATGGAGTTAATAATCAGCCAGATATTAAAATTACCGTAATTTATTTATTTAGTTCTTAAAGTATACGGAGCAGTTATTCGCTGAAGACTGTGTACGTAAGTGCTGAGTATTTTTAAGTTAGTATGCAACATATATCATGCATGCACGTAAATTTACAAAAATTAGTACAGCCTATGGCCACATTATGTGTGAGAATATAATGTATAAAGATTTCTTAAAGCCGAAGAAACGTTGAAATGAATGATGATTTGCACTTCACTGCCTGAAGGGTTTCTCAGTTCGGGTGTGACCCCTACCCACTTACAAAAAGAATGGATTGTTTTTTACAAAAACAAATAATCTCTCCCACTTCGTTAATTAAAAAAAGGGAGGTCTAGGTCCACAGGAAAAAGAGCAAAGCACGAGTCGACAAAAGGGACGCGTTAATCTAATAGGCGTTCTCAACTTGAAGCATCGATTAATTAAAGTTGAGAGGAAGCTATTGTAAGATTATGGCGTACCTACTTGCATATATCAAAAGATATTCATCATAGAATTGGATCAACTGAGCATCTCAGTGCTCTGCTTAACACTTAAATTTATTGGTGCTGACTGCTGACTACACAAATAAAAGTAAAGCAATGGGCAACTAACGCCAATTTGATGGATAAATTTAACAGATTTGTGTTACCATTTTCAATAATATAATTGTTGATTAACTTTCTTCCTTCTTTAATTATTCCATTTGTCGCATTCCCTGATTTGTTTCGTGCATGATTCTCTATTCTTAAAAGGATTCTCTTTATTTATATATTTATGTATTCACTCATATTTTAGTCATATCTTTTTATGTTGTCCAGAAACGCATTTAAATATAAATATAAATTATTAATCTAAATACATAAAAGTTTTGGATGAAAAGTAAAAAAATTTTGATGTTGATAAACTGTCACTTTATAAGAAAATAAAGTTATTATTCGGCAATTATAAATTAAAAAGTTTTAAATCTAGATCATCCTAATTTAATTTGGAAAATTTTAATCACAGCGATAAGCACCAAAATTCAACTATTCGTTCAGCGATATATCCTGAATTAGCTGGCCTGGCCATTAATCTATGATCGCATAGTTTACGCCATGTGTCAAGGATCAAGGGATTATGAATGGGGGACGTTTTTCCGCGTAAATTTTTCGAGAACTGGTGACACATAATTTTTAATTTGTTGTCCCGACATTAACCATAAAAATATACGTCACTTCCTTCCAACTTAATTTTCATTGTCACATAATTAATAATAGACCTGCGAGAATGTCAGTAGGGTCCCGTTCCATTGAGGATCGATCAAATTCTTTGATTACGTGAGCCGATTCCACCATGGGCCATCGATTTGACAGCAACCTTATCACTACGGAATTCTGTTGTTTGAATACAAATATAAAAATACGGAGTATAAAAAAAAAAATCTAACTATTTACCTTATTTATAATTCACAAATAATGTATTTTTTTCCATTGCTGGATGCATGGGATTTATACTAGCTATAGCGAGTAACGTTAACTTCAAAAAATTGTTGTACTCTTGAAAACAACTGATTAGCTAGCCAGTCTCTTCTTGCTGGTACGGGGAAAAACCCTTTTTTAATTGGCGTCTGTCTTCCATGCATGGGAGCCACTCTACTTTCTTTATTAATGGCCAAATTTACAGACCAAGGCCGCAGAAAAGAAGCTTATGGGTTAAGAAACTTCGTCCCACTAAAAACCCTAAAAATATAATAAAACAAAAAGAGAGATGAACGAAATGAGGGAATAAGAGCAAAGCAAAAACAAAAGCCTCTTCTTGCTTTCTTTCCTCTTCCTCCTTCCCTCCCTCCCTCTCTCTTTAATGATCCCTTTTCCCCTCTTTCTTTCTCGGCTCTGGTATTCCCTTAGTGTGATTCTCCACCATCTCTAAAGACCCATCCAACTTTACAAAAGAAAATAACAAAAAAAGATAACCAACACCATGGTTTTCTCTTCTATTCCAGTCTATTTAGATCCTCCCAATTGGCAGCAGGTAAGGTTTTCCCCCCAATTTCAGCCACGGCATAAACAAAAGATTATTATTCCTATTCTCTGTAATATCTTCTTGAATATACCTGATTTCTGTGTTTACATTTATATATAGTCCTACTTCCTACCTCAACTGGGATTATTCTGTGTTTTGCAGCAACAAAGTTATCATCAAACAAATGAGATCAGTGAGCCTCCGCTCCTGCCTCCACAAGCACCTCATATGGTCTCAATCAGGCCTGGATCGATGGCGGATCGAGCCCGGCTTGCAAAGATACCACCGCCGGAGGCAGCTCTAAAGTGTCCTCGCTGTGAATCTACCAACACGAAATTCTGCTACTTCAACAACTACAGCCTGTCTCAACCCAGGCACTTCTGCAAGACCTGTAGGCGTTACTGGACAAGAGGAGGCGCTCTCAGGAACGTTCCGGTTGGCGGAGGATGCCGCAGAAACAAGAAGACCAAGAGAAGCCGCTCCAAGTCTCCGGCAGCCTCCGACAAACAGCCACCGTCTAACCCCTCATCAGGCGGGGCCGCCATAGCCACCGAGCTGATTGGTCATATGCCGTCCCAAGCATCTAATTTACCATTCATGGCGTCCTTACAGAATCTGAGTCGCTATGGCGTGGGAAGCATGGGCCTCAACTTGCAAGGACAGAGTGATCACATGTTTCCCATTGGACTTAATGGAAGTGATATTTCGAGCGGAGGACTGGATCAGTGGCGGTTAAAGCAGTTTACTTTCTTGAATGGTTTTGATCAGTCAAGTTCAGCTGCTTCTGCTTCAAACCCATTTCAAAGCGAACTTGGGAATTCTAGGGTTACGCAGCTGCCGCCAGTTAAGTTGGAAGACAATGGAGCGCTAAATTTGTCCAGGTCGCAAGCTCGGAGTATATCAGAAAATAACAACCAATACTACTCATGGACTCCAACCACAGATATTATATCAGGCCTTGCCTCTTCTTCCACGACCCATGTGTTGTAATTTCCAAATCAATTAATTGTTATTGCACCACCATCTGTAGTGCATCGGAGAAATTCAAGTTCCCGGATGGTGTAGATGCTCAGCCCAACTTCCCCAGGCCTAGTCCCAGATATGGTCAGAATTCGATACATAGATATATATATATATATATATATACACAGCCATATATAGACATATGGACGTATTGTTGTCTTTGTTAATGTTTTGGATATCGTGTTTCTTGTGTACTATATGAGCTTGCTTTGTATAATTGTGTGTGCATGTACGATGCGTTATGTTTTCTGTATGCTATCTGGCGTCATGACCTCATCTCAATACAAAATCTTCGGAGGGAGGTTACGTAGCTAAACGGGTGCCCGTTTCTAGACGGTTACGACTAGCCCCCACACTGCTTCTCAAAGTTTTCTTTCATGGATGCCACGTTCATCGGTAAAGAATGCAAAACTGACACTAAAGAACGTGCCTCCTCCTTTGCTTCGTCCCAGGCAGTGTATCTCGGGATGGTAGCTTGGGACTTCAAGATTTAGTAGTTTTAATTGTCTAGTTAATGTTTACATCTTGCAGCTCGATCCTATGCAAGTTCACATAATATATAATATCTGCCGCGAAAATACTCCTCAGCAAAGCCCTGTGCATAATGGTCTGGAGTTTTAGATATAATATGCTGGTACTTATATATAATCAAACGTCCAACACAAGTTGAAAGTGTAAAGTAATTAATAGACTCTCCATATTTCATGAAGGTGGCCGGACTTCTACGGACCTTGAGTTGCAAGAGTCGTATAATGCCCCCGCGCCCTTAATTAATTATCTCCGTAATTATGGCAAAATTTGAATGGCAGCTCGTACGTAGTGTTCGACTTCTAGAGTGCTAATAATTGAATCAGATTTTTTTTTTTTACATCTTTGTAATAGACTTGTAATTGGGCAATATTACAGAGTTTGAGAAGCTTTTTAATTATTAATTTTTAATATTCACAATGTATAATATTTAATAAGTATACGGACGAATTATTGCAAAAAAAAAATCTAAGAAAGAATAAAGGCTTTAATTCCCGCGATCAGATTAATTAATCCCTTTCTGGTTTATCCTTCACCCGCCAGAAATAAAACCTAGAAGGACGTGGGCGGGTCAAGAGTCGAGCAAAGGAAAGAGAGAGGATGTCAAAAATGGTGTGTTATTTATAAGCCAAGAGTTGAAGTTAATTGCAACGATATGTGAGGTTAGATTTCATGTGAGAGCCATGGGACGTACTTATTTGTTTGATTTGAGGTTGAGAGTAGACGAGATCAGACATTCAGATGGGAGCATTTGAAGAAGACGCCAAAATCCACACTCAAAACCATGCAATTCCATACCCGACCAAGCCTAAGAGGGTGATCATTCTAGAACATCCTAGGCACGATGGAGCAAGATACAAACGACATGAATTAACGCATCATTGTAGTATATATTATGCCCCTGAGATCTCAAAAGAAGAGAAAAAGATTCTACGGTCAAAGGAAGTTCGCGACCTTATGAACTCGCCCTCTCCTACCCACTCTCCTCCTTTGGAGCGATCAACTATCTCTATCTCGCACACTTCAAATTATATACGGACTCAATTGGTTATGGGATTGCTTTTCAACTCTTAAAAGTATTTTTAAAAAACATTTTTCTACAAAACGAAATAAATTTCTCTATATATTTATTTTATAAACTGTAAAAACACTTTTAAAATTATAATTTGATTTCTATCTAAACACTCATAATATATTCTAATTAATCCTACCGGAAACAACGAATAATTTAACCAAGAAATAAAAATAAAACACATCAGGAAAAGGCACAGCAATGAGAGGATTACTTTTGCAGGGACCGATACAGCTTTCAAGAACGAATAAAGCAACAAAACCAGTAGAGACCAATGCAGATAAAAGCCCTCCCTGTGTCCGTCTGTCGTGACCCTGTCTAACAGGGACGTAGGTGTCCAACGTGGCATCCTGTGATCCAAAAATGTCGGTGTCAGTGCCCCCCGGGGAAAAACTATTTCTGTAAAAATAAATAAATAAATATTATTATCGTTATAAATTACTTTAAAATTTATAACAATTAAGTCATCTGTCTGTATAGCTCTAATGACCATAAAATATGAGCCTCGTGAGTTGTGAGAAATTTAAAAAATAAAATGCAGTATAATAGGTTTATTGAAAATTTTAAAATATGACGAGAAAGACGGAAATTTTAGATGAAAACCCAGAGGAGAGGGGTGTGTCGGTAAAATTCCGGAGGATGGCAGGGTCAGGGACGGGGGGAATCAAAAGAGGCACAGAAATTGATGCGGAGCCGTGGACGTGTACGTGGCGAAACCTGCGCCGTTGGATGGGTAAGGGATGCAAAAGCAAAAGGTGCCTCACTGCCCTGCATCGTCTTTCTTTCTCTTCCGATTCCCCCGTTGGTTCTCTGCCACTTTCTCATTCTTTTTCTCCTTCGTCTTCTTCTACTTAAGTTGTGGCCTTTGCCCTCTCTGCTTTTTCTTTTCTGTAGATGCGCGGGACCCGTCCCCCACATCAATGGCGTCCCACGCCACGACGCAACTATTTATTTACGTACGCACACTGAGTCCTCTTTATCGTCCTCATAATTGGTAACGTAACACTCATTACTGAAGATATGAAAGGGGACATTCGCAATCATTTTACACTCTAGATTATAATACTAGAGTGCCTCAATATGACAGGTTCTTACAAGTACTTCTGGTTGGGTGTTACCATGTAGTAATATGAATTGCACCTCAGTTTATTAGAGATTTGTTGGGACTTTATTACCCGTGATGTCAGCTCAAGATGGCCATGTTATGGCAATATATTATGCATAGCGCCTCATTTTTCGTCCAAATGTCAAAATAGGTCTATGTCGACCTCCCCTAACGATCAAGGGACCAGATTGATGAGCTTAAGTTCATAGTTTGGATTTGATGTCATGCATTTATCTTAGCGTTCTGTGGCAATCTCAACCTGCGAAGCAACTTGTCGATCGCTTGCCATTCTCTTATCCTCCTCTTCTATTCTGCTCTCCTTGTCTGCCTTCTTAGCTCTGAGCCAGTACCAGAGTTTCCAATCAAATCCTTCACTTCATGTGCTGTTGAGAAAAGCCCTTCAAATAGCTCCAAATTTAATCAAGATTTGACCTTTGCCCAGTGCATAAGACGGCACATGGCCGGATCAAATCAGTTTCACAACAATTTGAAGCCCAATCCTCAAATCCTTTTGGTCTTGGAATTTAAACCCAAGGCCCGGTCCAACTTTGCATATATACAACCCAACACATGGCAGGTCGGGGACACCAGCTTGAGTTGGGGTGCAGATCGTCTCCAGCTCGATATATATGGATACAATACAATATCTAATTGCAAATTCTTATATCATTTAATGAAGTGGATGTCGTAGAGTTTCAAGGTTATTTTACGTATGCAAAGTTGTAAACACCAACACTATCTCTGAGGTAATTTTGACACCCTCTGTAATTAGTGCCCATTATTAGTTTTTGGTGGGATATGCAGTCAGATTGAGTTGGAATATGAATCACAGCCTGTTGAAGTATATCAATGGGGGGAAGTCTAAATGAGGGGAAACATGTTCACTTTTTTGGCCCCCTCCTCGAACTGGCCCGTACCGATTGCGGCACATAATGTATGTGACGTAGGCCAGTGAGGCAGATTTATGCAGCAATCTGTTTTGAGCAAGAGTATTTACGATAGAAGTTCAGGACTAATGCATACTATTTAGACAACACAAAATAGGTTACTTAAAATGTAAAGTAGAGTTAAGCGTGTATAAAATTACTAGTATTAGTATCTTACCAGGAATATACTTCATTTATTAGCAGTTTAAAGGAAGCTGATCGAGTTCAATAAAGTTCGAGTTTTGACGAGTTAGAACTTAATCCGGAGTAGTTATTTATAGCTGTAAGTGCTAGATATGCCACCTAGCCGTTTTGTGGAAGCACTGATGATGTCGTTCCCGCTTGAAGGAGAAAGTATCAAGTGTCTCACATCCTCCACACTCCAAATGAATAAACTAGAACAAAATTTTCTTTCTTCTTTTCCTACTTTCGTATTTTTATTCAAAATGAAGAAGGGAACACAAATTTCACACTCAGTACTTGCTCATCTCCAATGCATCCACTCCAAAAACCCACTCTCTTAAAGAAAAATAAGGCTACCTGAGTTAAAATGCACCAGTTTCGCACTTCAAATGGGCACATACTTAGGCTGGGGCAGATTGTGCACGCACACAGGCAAAGGAAAACAAGGCCGCAAGGGAGCCAAAACGATTGATTTGTGTTGATCCCCCTCGTTTCCTTTCTCTCCTTGGATGCACCCAGTTGGGGGGAGCAACGTTGCCGTTAACAAACAGAGAATTTGATTGTCCCGTGTTTTGGGTTTGAGCCAATACAAAGTCATCGTCAGGTCCATATATGGGGATGCTTTGGTTCCTTCTGTTCTCAATAGTTGCTTTTCTTTCCTCAGCTAGAAAATGGCCAAGTGACGCAACATTTTTCTCCTTCCCTTCATTGCCGGCATCATGGTTGGTCCTCCAGCATGAACGCCCTAACCATGACCTCCAATTGGATTTCTCTCCCTTCTTTCTCTTCAACACTTGTGTCTTTACCCCTCTCAGTGATCTTCTCGATAGCTCCAAAATGCTTGACACGCCTATCAGGCTCCCAAGCGTCCTACTCTTGTCCGGGAAAAATGACCCAGTTGACTGAATTATAACAACCATTATTTCAGCACCTCATACTAACTCTAGTTATAATCATCATTTTAAATACATGTATTTTCACAAATATGTGCAGGATTTATTTAATGTGAATGATGTGCTTTTCACAAATAAATGTAATAGAGATTAAGGATATAGGGTCAATATTAGAAATAACAGAACTCTTCAGTACCTTTTCCCCCACCCCAAAAAAAAAAAAAAATCTCTGCATGCCCCAGTGAAAAAGATTCATCTGCTTTATTAATGTGTAACCATTCTACGCTAAAATTGCAATATTTCCCAACTGGCCCATCCTCTAATTTGACTAAGTTTCTCCTTATTAATTAGTAATCACCTTAAATATCTATAATATATACAGGTCTTTCTAGCCATGCAGAGTGTAGATATTGAACCTAGATTTACTGTGCGAATCTCGATTGTCCAAGAAAGGCAAAAGCTAATTGTATCAATAGGTAAACTTTAAAACTCCTTTCTAAATTATTGATTCCAATTATGCAATGGAAAGCTGCAGGAGAGGAACAAAGTTTTAAGATGTGATGCCCTTAATTAATTAGTTGATTTGAAAATTTTCTCTAATTAGAGTAATTGATACAGTCATTCCAAGTCTTATCACCTGAGTAATGACAGAAGCATGTAATTGCAGAAAAAGACAAGTCGTAAGATCTAAGACACGAAAGTGGAGGGTATCTATGCTAATCGAAACCAGCACGTCACATGATATCTCGCAATGCTTGCTATTGTGGCGGCAACAGCAACATGAAATTACTTCTTATTTTTTGGGTATAGAAACAGAGTCATTTTCAGAACCAAAAGGATCACCTTCAATAATAATGCAAATTCACTGACCTCTGTGTCTAAATCTGAAGAAGAATCTGTAGAAGAAGAGAAAGAAGGAGAACCCGTGACAGCGGTGTTGAATGAGACAGAACCAGAATTGTCACGGTTTCCAGCTAAACCAATCCTCGCATTCAATGGCTGTAAGCCGAAAGGCCATCCCTCATCCTAAGATCAACTCAAATTGGGAAATAAAGCTATGAAATAAGTTCACAACCCTCCAACTTCAGTGGAAGCCAAGAGAAGAAGAGGGTGTAATTTTCAAGTAAGACCCACATTTTCGGAGATGACGAGACAAAAATAAGAATGGATCTCAGGGGAAAAAATTCAAAACACGTATAGAGGGAAGCATATAATAAATACCTGTTGAGCCATGAATGAGCAGAATCAGAAGCTCGCACTATCTATATTTAGTTGAATGTTTGCATAAGAAGCCGGGAGGATAGATCAGGTGTCAGAGCGGGGTGCAAGAATAGTGGTTCTGTGCTGTGCATTTTGGAGCTCGGGAGTGTGGGCTAATGCCAAGAGCGGTGTGTGGTGTGAAGATACTAAGGTCGGTATAGAGATGAGGGGGCCTACGGTAAAAGTAGAAGAAGAAAGGGTCAAAAAAGAGTGAGCTGAGGAGTGAGAGTGTGAGACAGGAGATTTGAGAGTGCTTGTCACTTGTCAGCTTTTTAACATTGTGGCCGCGTTGTTGACTAGAAGCCCGGAACATCATTATTCATTACTACAAGTCTTTCGAAATGACGTGGATGCCCTCGTTCGAGGAACAGCCATTCAAGATTCTGCAGATATAGCACACTCGCCGGTGAGGGTAATTTACTCCAGCAAAACTAGCTCATGCAATCCCATGAAAAGGTTCTTAAGCAACGTAAATAATAATGATGTCGGGAAGTTGGATCCAGTCCTGTTGCCCCAGCACTGGATGCCATACAATCCCAGAATCCTGGCCGCACATTCCCATTTTGTGGTGCAGGATTCACCAGGGACCCATTTTCACAAATTCTAAAAGCTGTCTCTCCTCACTAGTATTATTCAACCTCGGGTGCCCTTTCACCAAAAGGGAGGAAAAGGTTTCGCATGCCTCCTTTCGACCTCCCCACTCTTCATTTGTCAACACAACACGTTCTGCTCTTTGGGTTTGGGCATCCCATTTCCTGTCTTCTGATTATTTTTTTAACTAAGGAAGCCCATAAAAAATTGGGCCGGCCCAAATTACGATGAGGAAGCTCCGCGTGTTACTGGGCACAGGAACTTGGATGCGAAACCCAGGTCACGCTTCGTAATGCCCTCCCCATGCAGTTTCGGGTTGCCTTCAATTCCATTACATGACTCCATGGGAAAAGGGGAAAAAGATAAAGAAGGGCAGCAGAGTCGGAACCCCAGGTCCATCTATTTTCAGAGATTGGGCTGGTAATGTGATTTTGACAGTACGATGAAGAGCGTGTTACACTGTGGGTGTCGCTGATACATGGCGTATTGCTGTCAAACTACGATTGGCCCCACGCATGCATGCCTGTCAGCCGCAATGCCCCCGCCCCGCCCCGCCCCACCCCCCACACTATGGCAGTTCCACTTCAAGAATCTAATCAATTACTTGTCTTGTAGTAGCTTCTGTTTTAAATATAAATTCTATTTTTTAGTATAATTTATGTTACAAAATAAATGTTATTTTTAGTAGGGAAAAAGACAGAAAAATGCTACTTAAATTTCATAATCCCCAAATGGTATGTTAAATTTGAGAAATCCCAATTTGGTCTCAAGAGACCAAATTGGGATTATCATGTTAAAAAAAAGACCAAATTGCCCTTCATTTTAAATGTTGTTTTTAAAATATCACAGCCCCCATTGGCCGGCCGGTCACCGGAGCTCCGTCGGTCGGAAATTTTTTTTTTGAAAATCTTTACAACTTCAGTATAATGGTTAACTTTTGTAATGCTATTAACAATTTCAGTATAGCAATTAACAACAGGTTTTCTGAGAAATTCAACAAATTCCGGCGACCGGAAACAATTTTTTTGAAAATTTTTACAACTTCAATATAATCGTTAACAACTTTTGTAACGCTATTAAAACCTTCAGTATAGCAATTAACAACAGGTTTTCTGAAAAATTCAACAAGCTCCGGTGACCAGAAACAATTTGTTTGAAAATTTTTACAACTTCACTATAACGATTAACAATTTTTATAACTCTATTAATAACTTTAATATAGCGGTTAACAACAGGTTTTTGAGTTTGTTAACGGCATTACTGAAGTTATAAAAATGACATTTTTTGAATTTTTTGAAAAAAGCTGTTGTTAACTGCTATATCGAAGTTGTTAACTGTTATACTGAAATTGTAAAAATTTTCAAAAAAATTGTTTCCGGTCACTGGAGCTTGTTGAATTTTCCAGAAAACCTGTTGTTAATAACATTATAAAAGTTGTTAACCGTTATACTGAAATTGTAAAAATTTTCAACTTCTGTATAATGTTAACAATTACGTTTTTTTTAAAAAAAAATTTACAACTTCAGTATAACGGTTAACAATTTCCATATAGTAGTTAACAACAACTTTTTCGGAAAATTCAAAAAGTGGCATTTTTATAACTTCAGTAATGCCGTTAACAAACTCAAAAACCTGTTGTTAACCGCTATACTGAAATTGTTAATAGAGTTACAAAAGTTATTAACTGTTATACTAAAGTTGTAAAAATTTTCAAACAAATTGTTTCCGATCACCAGAGTTTGTTAAATTTTCTAGAAAACCTGTTGTTAATTGCTATACTGAAGTTGTTAATAGCGTTACAAAAGTTGTTAATGGTTATATTTAAGTTGTAAAAATTATCAAAAAAATTGTTTCCGGTCGCCGGAATTTGTTGAATTTCCCAGAAAACCTGTTGTTAATTGCTATACTGAAATTGTTAATAGCATTACAAAAGTTGTTAACCGTTATACTGAAGTTGTAAAAATTTTCAAAAAAAATTTTCCGACCGACGAAACTCTGGTGATTGCAGTTGCCGAAGCTCCAGTGACCGGCCGGCCAATGGGAGCTGTGATATTTTAAAAACAATATTTAAAATGAAGGGCAATTTGGTCTCTTTTTTTTAACATGATAATCCCAATTTGGTCTCTTGAGACCAAATTGGGATTTCTCAAATTTAACATACCATTTGAGAAATGAGAATTATGAAGTTTAACTAGCATTTTTCTGTCTTTTTCCCTTTTTAGTATGCCATACTCAAACACTCCCCCGCCTTGTCCGTGTACATATCTAATGGATATATATGCAGCTTAAGGATCATGGACAACGTATCGCTTTTTTTTTTTTTCGAAGAAAAAAAAGAACTAAAAAACGGAAGAATTATGAGCTACCAAAGAACTAGTTGAAAACTATTTATTAAATAAATATTAGTTAAATTACCCACAAAATAAATATTATAACAGGACGGCATGTTAGTTTAAAATTAAACTATAATAATACCGACTTATATCACTATACTAATTGACAATCCACGTAAATATCAACATATTCGATGGCAACAACTCTCTCAGTTTTTTTTTTTTGCAATATATGAGGCTGGCTCAAGGAGTTGAAGTAGGATGCGGTGTTGATAAAGATATACTCCTCTGGTCCTTAATATATGACCTAATTATTGATTTGATTTTGATCATAAATATAAAACTTATTTTTCATATTGATCATTTTTTTTAAATTACTCATATGGATACTTTCTCAACCATAATCGAATAGAAGAGGAAGGGAGGATATTAAGGAAGATGATTATGGTGTTTTTAGGAAAAACATGTCATATTTCTTATAATTAACTAACTCATCTAACTTTTTTAATCTAATCAAATTAATTAAATAAGTCTTATATTAAAGACTAAAGAAGTATATATTTATATATATATATATATATAAATTAACATCACAGACGACGATAAGCTAGGAGATACCGTTGCTTTTTATTAGTCAAGTTAGTTTTAAGTCAGTTTTAACTGATATTGTACTCGTGTCAACCAAGAGCAAGTGGTAGTCTGCCTACTCTGAATCATTTCACTAACAAGATATTCTTCTATCGGCCAAATCCTTCATTCTTAGTGAGAATTTTCTCTTATCTCTACTCCTTTTATTTTTCATGTTGATTTGGAAGGGATTTATTTCTCTCCCAACCAAGTGGCACGCTAGGCGAAGTCGTTTCTCGGCCATCATTCTCTCTCTCTCTCTCTCTTTTGGTTTGAGGCCGGCGAGCTGTTAGCCCTAAAGTCTGCTAATTATACACATATGGAGCTTATTTTACTCTAATCCTATAATAATTTTTTGAGTTAAAACGTTTAAGAATACAAAGACCGATCCAATGACATATTTGACCAAAAAATTTAAAAATATCCAATGAGATAAGAACCCTTATGTTGACTAACTACACGAATCCGTAATAGGAAGAGTGTGTGTGATGGTATTCTACGCCACATTTATCGATGAACTTCCGTTAGCAGTTGATTGTGTGGATCTTAAATATACCAAAAAAAATCTAAGTATACTGCATAACTGCAATAAAACTTAACCCAAAAAAAAAAAAACAGAGAGAGGAATGGATACCGCCATGCTGGTAGATTATGGAAGTTGGTTATTTAAAAGTTGGGGAAGCAGAAAGGGAAGAGCATCGTGATTCCCAACAAAAAAGAAAAAGGAAACAAAGAAAGGAAACCGTCACAGTATGTTTGCTTCTCCTTGGAAAAATCAATGCGGTTCATGTTCGCTTTCCGATCCTCAGCCCCCACAAAGTCAAATTCCATCTCACATACAAAAACATACAAGTCACCTCTTCCCAAAGCTCAGCCCTAACTATCCCATCCCATCGATTGAATTGAATTTATTGTTCTCAAGTCTGAAACACATATCCAGCTCTCTCTATCTATACACGCATATATATATATATAGAGACACATCTACCTCCTCACATCTTTATGTCGTTCCCATACGCAATTTAATGATATATATGCCCGAAGAATTACTTGAGGATACCGATGGGAGAGACCAGCTTCGCATTAGAGAAAAGGGAACTACATCTATAGATTCTGGGAAAGCCATGTCGAGAGCAAGTTTCTACAACCCATCGAGGGAAATAATAATGATATTAAAAAAGAAAGATTTACTACGTTACTCATCGATCATTGGAGTGCCATTTCCTCGTCTCACTTTCTTAATCTTACCGTAAAGATCTAGCAGCAACGGCGCCGGAAACAAAGATTCGATCTCTTTGGACAGATCAAGAAAATTTCCAGTGGCGCAAGGTTTTCGCTTGCCGGATGGAATTGATTTGGGCTTCTTGGGAGCAGGCGGACACGGCAGGCTCGATGGGATTTTGTGACCCGAAAGTGTTGGAGTCTTGCACTCATCGTTTGATTCATCAAGATCTTTCTCAGCCTGGAGATCGCGGGGTGGAATTTTGAGCTTCAAATTAGCTGCGGAAACAATATTGCGGGGTCGTTCTCGTTCTTTTTCGCCTTCTGGGTGGTCGCCACAAAGCTCGGCATCTTCTTGGGTTGAAGTACTTGGCCATTTCGTTTCATCGTGGAATTCCACAGTGGGCCTTGCCAACAGACTGAATCCCATCTCGTAAAGCATTAGGTCCGAGCCTGGAATACGGATAACGCGAAGAAATTAATTACGCAAGCAGATGTAGATATGTAGAAACGGATGAAAATGGGTGTGCCCATGAAGAGAGGGTTCTTCTCCACCTTGTTTTTATGAGCTAGTTACTACGAGAGAGAGAGAGATAGTTTCGGGCGAAGGATCCAATGCAAAGGATACGAGTTTAGGGGATGAGGCATTAAGTAAGAATAAAATGGGGACGAAGCGATCGCTTTTTTACTCGATGCAGTCCCTGTGCACGTGCCTTTCTCCGACCTTTTGATGTCCCCCGATATTTCTCCTTTTTCTATTCCTACCTTCATTTTTCCTTCCTTTTTACAAAGTTTTCAGGTTATTGTCATTCTTTTCTTTCTTTCTATATTCCCAATTTTTACCACACCCCTTCACTAATTCAGTATACTCATGTCATGTAATTATGCTCTCAGTATAACTCCATGATCATCACTCGCAATCCGAAATGTGTTTCCCTGCATTTCCTTCTTATATATGTATCATTTAGCATTCTGAGAATATTGAATTAGCGTTTTTGTCCTTACTCCTACAGATCAATACATTTCAAGTGTTATCAACTTCATAATGAAAAATCAGTGCTAATTATACGTATTTGTATATATAGATGCAATTAATAATTTCCCATTCGACGCCATTCTGTTATGCATCATGAGATATTATTAACATATCCATCTGCTTCTTTATTATCGGCGTGAAAAGGAGACTTTATATGAATCACTTTTACTCCTCACACATCCTTCTTTTGTGAATAGGCGTGAAAAGGACATGAGCAGGACCCCTAACTTCAAGACTCAAATTAAATGCTTCTCTCTCTATTTTAGTGTTATCTCAATATTAAGCAATAAGTGATGAGGATATTTTGTGGAAAACATGATTAGCTAATTGACGATATATTGGATGAAGAGGGGAATGGCATTTGAAGAGAGAAAGTAATTAATATGGTGATAAAACATGAATAATAGAGTGGGATATAATGAGATCGTGGAATGGGAAATGGGAGGTGGGGTTTCAGAAAAGGGTCCCCAATGCCGGCCATTTGTGAAGTTTGGGATGATTGTCCCACGCATTTTGGCTTGGACCCAGGATCCCCAAATTTACTAATTCCTTAGCATCCAACAATCATCCTCCGCTGATTTTCGTATTTTGGGGCATATCTGTAAAGCTCATTGCAAGCAATATATGGCCAGAAAGTCCAGAGGGTACGGTGGAGAGATGATCTTCTCGGGTTTTATAAATAAATCCCGATACATTGAATTTACTGCAGAATTGCACATATATATATATATATATATATATCTATGTTATACATTTGATGCTGCTATTTTTAAGATCTTGATCGAATGTGTGTGAGAAGGAGTGGATAGTTTTTGGAGATGAAAATGACAAAGTGAATGTGCAGAAAATGGAGGGCCCAACCAGATTGCTTGGATTTCACCACATGATGACTGATATACTTTCAGGAGTCTGGACCACATACACAACCCACCCCCGTACCTTTCTTTTTCTTCTTAATAATTTCACTCTTTCATCACTACTTCATCTCTGCCTTTTTTTTCTTTCATTCACATTTACCACTTCTCCAACCTAGCCACCACGCTATTTCTGTTAGTTTAATTAACGTCGACCACAACAGAGTCTGTTATCTCTATGGACAATGCTTAACCCAAAACTTGTTCGTTTTGCCCATATATAGTTGAGATGCAATAGCTACGTTAAGAAGCAACAACAAATCTTGTCTTTCATCTATTAGCCTAAGTTAAGTGCATATTATTATAATTGTATAGTTTGATTTAAAGTATAAATTGCAGAGAGGACATGATGGTGTGGGGGAGTGTGTATAAGGGGGTAGAGAGGGCCAAACTTAAAATAATTATTTAAAAAAAAAGGTGAATGTACACACTCTCATGGGACATAATTGCATCCTATGCTCATGCTTAATGAAATCAGTTCCCATCTGAGATCATGATGTTCCCATCCCTAACAATCATGAATCACATCCCTCTATCTCCTGCAACAACATTTCAACCCAGGCCCTCCTCTCCACTTTCTCCTATATATATTTATATTCCCTGATCCCTTCCGCCATTCTCTTTCTCTGTCGATCTCTCCCTTTTAATGGGTGCACAAAAACACACACACACATATGTATAGATTGATAATTAATACTACCTCCGGTCCTTATTATAAGACCCCGTTTGACTTTTTATTTGGTCCTAATTATAAGACCCCAATCCATTTTGTCTCTCATATTTATGCATTTTTTTCCAAGATAATCCTTCTAATAATGATAGTTCTAGCCAATATACTTAATTAGCAAGGATATTTTAGGAATGACAACACTTATTTATTACAAATAACTAACTTAACTTGCTTCCTTAATCTCCTCAAATAAGTCAACTGGGCCTTATAATTAGGACCGGAGGTAGTATATGGACACCAGTGCGACCAATGACTGAGAGTTGTAGGATATAATGGTCTTCAATTTAAATTATACTTAAGTAAGATTCAGTTGAATGGTGAAAATAACAAAAAAATGGATGACAAGTGGAAGCGAAACATGGGATTCTGGTGTGGTATTATATATCAGAGTGATAGAGAGTAAAATGAGCATGATGAAGGAGGAGGCAGGCTGATACGATGAGATATAGATGATCCCAAAACGTGGACGAGACAGAATAATAGGGCATGTCCCTTTATGCAGACAAGCTGCGCACCACCAACGTGCCCTTGTTCTTGTTGGCTCTTCCTATCTTAGCAACTATATCTTACGTTCTCGTCGACTCTCGTCCTTCTCCATTGGCCCACGCCGATATTTCCTATCTTAACCCATTCTCTTCTCCTCCCCTCTTTTGTTTCAAACAGCCTCCTAATCACTGTTTATGGCTTTTATTGATTCGCTTCTAATTATTAGCGTTAATGCCTTAATTATTCATTACCAACACCCATATATGCGACGCATCACCAGCAGGGCGCCATTTACTCTCGGGCTGCTAATCCCAATCATTAATAACCCCATCGACCAAGTTTCACTATCAAAAATTGAAAAAACACACTTAATTTAAGTTGGACCATTTTAAGTTTTAATGACTTCTATATTTCTTGGGCCACACGGGTCAAACTGTATACTTTAAAGGAATGAAATGGCGGGTGACATTGGACTTGTTGATTAAGGGGCGGCGGAAATTGTTTAGCGTTCTTGAATAAGTCGAAACATAGTGCGTAGGGTAAGTGCGTTTAATTAAGTAGTACTGGATAATAGCATTAACCCGGGGCTAATTATTAATGTTGTAACTTTGACTTAATAGGAATCATTCGATTCAACATCCTAAAAGGATTACTCAGCTCTTTGTTCAGGTGGGCTTTGTCTTTCCTTCTCCGCTAGAGCCATCTTTTCTATATTGCAGGAGCTATAGCGCTCCCCTTTCTCTTTGATTCATTCTTCTGTTCTTTCCTGTACTTTTTTTTTTCCTTTCAGTTTTTTCCTTCCAACCATTTTTAATAAATATGATGGAGCATCAAAACCGAGAGTTATGTTGTTCAAGAATTTTAACCCTAAGAAATTATTTTTGCGGAGCGGGTGTTGTGTCCTTAGGATACAAGCAACATGCCTCGCCTTGTTCATATGTTCATTAAATTAACAAGGAGAACAAGCTTCACTATTTAACGGCTTTTAATTTGTGTGTTTCCCCTTACCCATAGATATAAGAATATCATTCATAGTTAATTCCCCCAACGAGAAACAAATAGTAATCCATTCTCCATCATCTATTTTCTTTACATTTTATAAAACATGACAGTGGTCTATCTATCTCGTCCAATCTTTCCCCCTTTCGTTTAATTTTTAACGTCATGAAAGATTTCTGTTTTTTTTTTTTGCTAAAGCATAGGTATCCTCTTATTATAAGTAATTATATTCGAGATACTATCAGGTACTAAATGTAGACACTTCTTTCAGTAGGGATTCGAATTTTAGTTCGTCACGTTGTGAGAGACTAACCCAAACCCTGTCCTCCTTTTCCCACCTTTTTGTTCCCAAAAAATGAAAGTTTCCGGCCCAGTTCACCTTTATCACGCAAATAGGCCTTCGGCCTTGACAGCTGGTGGGCCGGTACCATTAGGGCCAGGCAATAAGGACGCCTTAAAGGCAAAAGGGTAAAGGAAGGGAAAAGGAAACCTAAAACAGTACGAGTAGTATTTAAATCAAATAAATTAAACCGTTCCACACCAAAAAAAAAAAAATCACGAAACTATCTAATTGTCAAAAAGAGGGTGGGGTATGAATAGTAGGGTCCAGATACTTTTAATGAGATAAAAATAATTTTAAATTATGCTAGAAAACAAATTTGGTTGACATTTTATAAGTCCATTTAATGCTTAAAAAATTGGACTAATGTGTGCTCAGCGTGTGAAGTGTTCAAAGCTGGCTACTTTCTCTAATGTTTATTGATATCTTACCAATGGGAGCCACAGGGTAACCATTTAGAATTGAAAACCACAAAAAATTCAAACTTGATCGCCCGTATTAGATTTTGAACAGTTTAAATCTGGTCTCAATCATAATCCGGAATCATATATGCCATCCTCTGTTTTGGCTTGGCAGGGGTGTGCCCTCGACGTATGCTCTCATTTAAATTCTAATCATACTTTACCCAAACAAGACATGTGAAAGAAAATTAGGCTGCCTTAATTTGTGCCGCATATGGCTCCTGATTAAACCAAAAAATAGCCAAATGCATGTTCATTTCACGACTGAATACTGAAATAGCAGCATCGCAACAGCGTTGTTTATGTAATCATAAGAACACAATAACTTGCTATATTTTTTCTTGAAAAAAAATTGAGAGGCCGAGTGGCGAACCCTTTACATTGCAGTAACTGGAGGAGGTTGGTAGCCCAGTCCATGTTGGTCTTCTGTCAAGGAATACGCAAATTTTGCAAACTAAAGACAGATAATTAGCAGCGTTGGAGTATTCTGTCTCCAGCAGAAAGCAGGGAAGCATTGACATGCATATCTGTAGAATTAAATGGGTGATCATATTCTTGTTCGTCCATGAACATATGAAGCCTGGAATATCCTTTGCCACGGTTTATCATTGGATCAGACTCCTCTTTCAAGTTCCACAGATGTGACTCCTCTTTCTTTCCAGCAGCCATGTCTTCTTTCGTGCTTGTATCAGAATTCTGAAGCATACCAATTTCACCCAAATCATCACGAGAGTACATCGTTTCAAATTCTACAGTGTGATGGTTGTTGAAGTCCGAGTGACATCTGCCGAATGGTGTTGACGATGATGCTTCTCTTGGAGCTGACCGTTCGCTGAAACTCCCAAAACCTTGAATTCCTCTGGTTACTTTCCGAGCACGTTCCCTCTCTCCCTTTAGAAGTGGCCCATCTTCCAGCAGCATCAATATGCGTTCCGATTTCTTCTGGAGAGTTAGGCCCCAATTGAACCTGCAAATACTCGAAATGTGGTCATGCCGGCGTCAATGAGAACGCTATGAGCCCCCGAGATCAAATTATTAAGAAATGCAAGCTCCATACCTTCTGTCATCAATATGCTGAAAGCCTTTCATCTGATTAATAACATCTTTGTCGCTCTGGAATTCCACTGCAACACTTTCCGGCCCATGAGTTAGTAGGTAGTCGAGCAAAATCAGAGAATTGTAAGAGGCCCTCCAATCCTTCTTTTCAAATTTAAGCAATCTGTTTCGAAACCATTCCTGTCAGTTACGTACCCATGATTTCTTACCACCAAAATTAACTTTGACATGAAAATCGGAACCTTTTGTGCAGAATCTCGACGATCCTCCAATACTCTTCAAGTTCAAAAGCAGCTCTAGAAATTAATCTGAGTGTCGGCGAAGCCGGGGGCCATGGATTTCCATTTGTAGCCTCTTCTGTCATCCTGCAAATATAGTAGAAAGGCCATATTAAGAGATTAACAGAGCCGAAAACCAGACCTAGAGCTATCTTCACACGAAGTCAAAATTGACGAGCTTTACAACTGTGCAGGGGTGACATCAGTGAGTGCTAATCTAGCTGTCTTGATTTTCTCCTTGAGGAAGAAAGAAGCTCGCTTTCTGAATTCGTGCAACAGGGGCGAGCTCATTTTGCTGTTCTTCCGCTGTCGGTCCTATGAATGGTCTAAACTTGGATTGGAATAAGCCGAACGCACAGCTCACAGCTACTCTTGTGATACAAGGGAACCAGCATCTGCATAATCAATTGGGTTTCGGATATAGTAACTAGCTAGTAAGCAAGAATAGATTAGAATTGATAGACCTTATGTGAAGATGAGAATTCAATGAAGAATTTCGCAAAGAACTTGCGGGTCAGATTTGAGTTTGAAAATGATGACAGGTCTGGAAGTCATTAGTGTCTTTGGCTTTGAAGAAGTAAACGCATAATAAAACCATGTGACGCTGTAAAGTCAACATGTCTAAAGTCATGACTTGGTTTTGAGGTTGAAATTTGAATATGCTTATTCCTTGGTCCTTCTGGAAGGACAAAAGAGGAAGCGCGTGTTGAAGTTGAAAAAGAAATGCAGGGGCATACACATTTGCAATATGGAGACGAAGGGCAACGTGGCCAGTTTGTGGCAGGTGTGAATTTTGCCACGCATGGATTTGCTGAGATGCCATCCCTCGACCATGCATGGAAAAGGACTTAGTGTTGAGGCGTAGTATATGGATGTATCAGCATAACTAAGAATGCATTATGTGCAAAATGACGCTTTATTTTTCTCCAGTTCTATGATTTATTTAATGCAGAAACAAACTTTTTGTGTATCCGATGTTGATGTTATAGGTTATGATCGATGTCCGTGTTCTTTATGGATTGATTGTTATCGGTTTTCTTTGAAATTTTGGAAAAGTTTTCCTTGAATTGACCTGCATTTTGCTATCTAGCTACTATGTAATCTCAGCAATCAGAAACCTTTTTTTCTGTTATTGTTTGTTTTTTTAACATAAATTGAGTTGGATGAGGTGGGATTCAAGTTATTGTTTGTTGTTGTTTGTCTTGTACTATACCAGTAAGTCACATAGACTAATACTACTTCAGTCCAAGAAAAGACTAATACTGCTATGTTGCCCCTCTTTTTTTTTCCCCCCCTCCCCAAAGCCATCTCCCCCCCCCCCTAAAACCACATCTGCTGGTTGGCCGGAAAAAAAAATTAGCACCTCTGCTGGCAGCCAACGCTCTGGTGATTAATGAAGCAATTAATTGAGTGAGATTTACGAAGTAAACAAAAGGAAAGAAAATAAAAAGGCACCAGGAAAGAGATGTATACTGGCCAAGATGGTTTATGAGAGAGGTGAGAGCACATGATGCTGGAGGGGATTTGCGCTTTGATTATTATTAACCCCTAAATAAGTCGATTGCACCATCTATGTTATTCCTCCTTTCACTAAAGTCCACTACGACCCCTGCCAAAAGGATTAAAAACTCATTCCCATACAACACAACTGGTGATTAGTTCGGTTCATTTCTCTATCATTTATTCTGTGTAATAAATACAACTTTATATTGATTATTAAGTTGTGCTGGAATTCTCTTTCAGCAAAATGACACACCCCTTGCTTATTTTATTTCATACTAGCACTTCAATAGATGTAAGTTCTCTTCGGCAGAAAGAAAAACTAAATGTATATTATAAAGCTTAGTTAAAAATGGGATATCATTTCAAAGAAAGGAGTGACTTTGCACTTTGGGGGAACAATGGGAGAGGTGAGGGATTCAAAGGTATAATGATTCAATATTTGCAAAGTGGGAAAACCACCCGTAGCCACCTTCTCCACAACCCACTTGCATCCACCCCCCCCCCCAAAAAAAAAACCCTCTCCCACTTCTACCTCTATTCTACTACTCTGCCTCAAATGGAGTATTTTATATTCATGTTTTTAATTTTATTTTCTTACAAATATAATATTTCCAATCTTAAAAAAATGTGGACGTTTGCTTGATTAAATTCAAGAGAGAAAAAAGAAATAATATTTCATTTTTAAGAGAAAAAATATTTTTTTGTTCACAGGTTGGCGGATATATGGAAATTCGATTCAATTCAACTGAATATTTTTATTATTTCTTGCGTCTGATAAACATGTTGGAGCGTGAAATTGGATATTATGAATGTTGATGAGGAAAGCACATTGAGGGGACCGACCTTGTTGGTTGACTAAGTAATCCAAAAACCAATTATGAGAGATGGCACGGTGGATTCTCCACAAATATCCAAATTCCAAACCAACTGAAATGGAGTTGAGTTGGGAACTTTAACCTATCACGATGCGCTGGGTGTTAAGAATTTATTTTAGGAGCAACAAATAATAGTGGTTCAGATGTGCAGAACTGAAATTCAATGACATGAAAAGCAAGAGTTCACGGCGTGGCCTGCATCTAATACCCACCTTCCCTGCCTGCCCTGCATTTACTCCCAAGTTCAATATATTGGTTCTCTCTTCAACTTTTCCTATTTTTGCATCATACCAACTTGATATTTTGCAGCAGTAGTGTTCAATTTTTCATCCGCCAAAATACTGTTCCTCAGACTTTGATTCATTTCGCCTTTCTTATTTAATATTTTACAGTTTTTCTTGCTCTATTTCTCCCTCAAATTTTACTACGATTTGTGCCAAACAGAGTGGCAGGAATTGATGAGGTGTGCAGATGCACGGATAAGCTTTTAAGGAATGACTTGGCCAGAAAATTACAATTCACCGTAATATAATAAACTTATAATGAACAAAATTCAGCTTTTACAACTTTATATCCCTCGCCACCCGCTAAATTGCACAACTAAGTCTCTTAGGCTCAATCCCAGAGCTTACTTGCTATTTTACAAAGGGCGACGAGGGAGGTTAAATGAAAACGACAAAAATCAAATGCGTGACCCTTGGGCACTATATATCTCTCCTTTTTCAAGGTTTTCTTCCTCAGCTTAAGGTATGGATTTCCCTTACAGTTATACACAGGATCTCCATATCCTTCCCTCCAAGGAAATAACAATGATAGAAACATCATCATGGTAACGACGCCTGTCTCCCTGTGGTATTTCCAGCAACTCGTGGAAGTCCAAACCTGAGGGCAGTGATAAAGACTTGGTGAAAAATGGTCCCTTGATTTGTTAAAAGGCATATATGTATTTAGACGAGATATTATTAGACGCACCAGCTTTCTTTGCAGCACGGAAGAGAACTTCTTCGACCAAATGCTGAGCAGGGTCTCCCTCAGGCTGCAACGTGATGAAAAGCTCAACTTCTGTTACAGCCTCTTCGTTTGTCAGGTATTGATAAAGCCCATCAGATGACAGGATCAAAAATTTGTCTTTTGGCCCTAATCTGTGGTGCTTTAGGTATGGTAGGCAGGTGATGTATGGAGACGTTCCTACATAGTCTATTCTGAACATTTCCAGAAGCGCATTGTTCCACTTCGGCTGCAACATTTCAAATAATAACAAGCATTACCAAAATGCCAGAAGGCAAATCCAAAAATGAACATCCATCAATCGTATTTGGAAATATCTCTAGTTTCTGAAAATAGATTGATATAGCACTAGAGGATGCAGAAATCTTTTGTTGTAACAAAAGGATGCAGAAATGGGTAGAATCATAGCTTTCTTCATCACAACATGTAACAGAAAGCAATACCAACCTGCTTGAGATAGCCGGCACCAAATGCTCGAGTAACCTTCAGGGAACCCTTAACGCGATCATTTACCATTGGGCAAGCATCATCTGGGTGTTCTCTCAGTATTCTCTGGACCTCCTGAAAAATAAATTAACACTTCATTTTGATCAAGATGAACGAGAAAAAATGAAAACTGACTCGGAAAACTTAAAAAGCAGCTAGAGGACTTACTTCCTCGACATTGGTAGAATGATCCTTGGTTAGTTGACAGGCACTTAGACTAGGCACCAAATTTGATCTGTCATCGTCCAAGCATTCAAGATCATGCATTGTTTCTTCATTGATCCTCTCCAAGTCCTGCTTGATTTTGCCAAGCCAATAATCAGGCTCTGCCTTTTGACCCAATACCGCTCTGCTATCACCAACGTTCATCACATAAACATCCTCTCCTTTCATTAACATTACGAGAACGCACGAACCCATCAGAGCTAGCTCCGGATTTTCCATGACCATCTTATCCGCAACTTCTAAATAAGACTCCTCTGTTTTTCTCAGAGCTTCCGAAAGAGCTTCCAGTACATCTGAATGATTTATTGGGTTGTTGCAGTCACCGGAACCAGATCGATTCAACTGTTCCTTTAATCTCCTATCAAGTTCTACTCTTTCACGGTCCCACTCACACTTCCACCTTCTCTGATTCTCCTCCCATTTCTTTGTCGCCCCTCTGTACTTGTTCTTGCAATTCTTACCTCGCTTTTTCTTATCAATATCCGCATCTCCACTTGGGCATGCATCATTCTCCTGCTCGACACATTGAGAACAAGCAATTACCACCCTATCCTTCCCAACATCACTATCGCTGCCTTGTAACGATCCTTCCAAATTTGAATTATTCGTCGGAAGACCGGACATGTCGGGGGTGGCGTTGGAGGATTCAGACCCGTCGTCCCATAATAATCCCTTCAATTCTTTATGAACAGCACCATACAAATTAGACAGAAGGTAATCGGGAGCATCAGGACCATTAAAGCCATCGTAAATCCCCACGAAAACCCAACCGTGCTCCTCTGAAACCACAACATGGACTCTATCCTCGCCCGCTTTCCCTTGAGCCCATTGAAGATTTTGACTTTCCATCGAATCATCATCTTCTAAACTACCATCGCTGCTGAAATTCACACTGCTTACCATCAGGTTATCGTTGTGCCTCTCTGGTTCGATAATCCACTCCGGTTCTTTAATCCCTTTGATGGAAGAGACAATTGAGTGTTGTCCCTGAGATAATGTCTTCGAAATCGCCCTCTGAAGAACTTGAATCCATCGGCCTTTTCGCGTTCTGGGTCTAAACGCAAAACCCCCGTGAGAGTAGCTTCTTTGAAACTGATCAGAACTACCCCTTTCCATAGGACCCGAAAACAAGCCCCGATCGATTGGACCCGACATAAATCCACGCTCTATTGGACCAGACATGAATCCTCTTTCAAGCGGACCCGATCCAGGAATCAGACCAAGATTGCCCGAGAAAGGACCGGAATTCATGAGATTTCTAGGGATTGGCTGCAGAGGAAGGGAAGCAAAAGAAGTTGAACTCTCGAAAGCTGCAGCTCTGTCGATGCAACCGTAAGAGTACAAATCAACGAAGGCTGTGGAAAGAGGGGTAGATGTGTTGGCACTCACAGATGCGCCGGAGATTGTTCGGAAGGTTGTGGTCTCCTCACAGTGGACTTTGGAAGAAGACAGACGGGTCGGGTCAGGCCTAACATAGCAGAAGGAGTGGCCCAGTCCCTCGTCAAGAGGCTGAGAGATCAAATAAGATATGTCCTGCTTCTGTTGACGGCCTCCACCGCCGGTAAAGCAAACGGTCAACTTGCATATGCCGTTGCCCATCGGAAAATGAAAGAATCCAAGAAAATAAGCAAGCCTGCTGCAATCAGATACTCATGGCTGCAAGATGAATAGGCAGGAAATGTGAGAGACAGAGTAAAGAAAGAGAAGGCAGAGGTATGAAGAAGAGGTGGAAGGGAGGCTGGGGGCGTTGACTTTTAATAAGGTTTTCTGAAGATGAAAACAACCCAAAACAAAAACAAAAACAAAACTCTCGTTTTCTACATAAAATAAATTCTTTCCGATTTTCGATGTGTGGGGGGCATTGACTTGTTTTAAGGCTTAAGTAGAGAATCAAAATTTTTTATAAAAATATTAAAAATAAAAGTGAAACGACCCTTTTGCCCCTGCCCGCAGCTTCTTCCACCGACCCTCCCATCGGTTCTTCTCCCCGGCGGCATCACCAACGCCGGTCACTCACAGCACAGACAAACGAGTAAACATGTGAAAGAAGAAAAAAGGCGATGTCGATGGGTTGAGGAAGGAGCTGGAGTTGAAGTCGGATGACGGAGATAATGGCGACGATACGGAGGATTTTATCAAAAATCAGATCAATACCAATCGGCCAACACCATCGAATTCGAACAGTAAGGAGGGATTTATGATAATTACAGCAAAAACTCGAATTAAAAGTCTGAGCTTGAAACTAACCGCAAGTTACAGCCAAAACTCAGATCCACTTTGATTTCACCAAAATTGCAAATTGCAAAGTCCCAAGGTCGAAAGCAGAAATCGGACGGCGAGATTTTCCGACGGCGAAGATCTGTGATCTATCATTCTTGGGAGTGAACGAACCTGCCACCAACCAGAGCTGCGACTAGGAGAATAGGTGACACCGGCGATGACGGTGGAAGTGGGCGACGCTACCAGCTTGACGAGGAGCGGAGGGTCGAAGCTTCGAAGGGTGGAGACGAGCGCACAGTCGTGAGTTTAGGATCGGAGCTTCAAACTTCAAAGGATGGGGATGAGGAGGGCATGTGTGGAAAGAATGGTGAGGAACGAGAGGAAGTGGGGATTGATGAGGTTATCGGAAGCTATCGATTCCCAAGTTTTGACTTTTGAGGCATGGTCACGAATTCTGGGTGTGGGTTCAAGAAAGTCAAAATGCTGAATATCAGGAAAAACAAATATTTTGGGGTTGAAAAAAAAAGCAGGAGAGGATCACCGTTGGATACAGCGGAGGACGCAGACGAAAGCAAGAGTTGACTTGCACGTGGCATGGGGTCATTGGAGGTGAGTGTCAACTGGAGGTTTCCATTTGCCTTTGGGGGACGTGTTTTTATTATTTGGGCGATGGAGGAGTTGTTAGGTAAAGGTGGTGTAGGCCATTTATTTAATTTTAATTGGGAGGGTTGAATTGACAGATGAACAGAAGCGGAGGCGTTGGATGTTTGGGAATGAAAGCTATTGTTTCGTACAGTTAGTATTAGACGGATTAGAATTTAGCCCAGCGGTTAATTAAAACAGATGAGAAAAGCGGACCAAGAAAGGCATATAGATATATACTTTGGCATTGCTTTCCAAAGTGAATGGGTTATGAGAGAGATGAGCACGTTATGTTGGAAGGAATGTGTGACTTTTGAAAGTCATGGAATTTGTCCTTTCTCGACCATTCCTTGATTTTTAATGCACCCAGATATATACCCCTCCCACTCTCTTCCCTTGTTTTTTTCCCCCTTTTAAACATCTCAATTTCATTTTGTTCGCACCCTTCAGTCATGTACATGTCCATTTCACAACTCCATTCGGAAAGGATTAAAAAGTCGTTTCCACACAATATGAACTAATTAAGAATGAATTATAATTTACCCCCTCAAGCTCAATTAGAAGAGATGGGGGATATGAGAACCCTCCAGCCATCATCGCCCTGAAGCGTTCTTCAAACAAGGACTGGTCAGACAATATGAATAAACAGTGCCTCAATAATTAGACTGTTTTTGTGCTCGTTGACTTGTATAATAAACACAAGAGCCCTATTAAATCATCACGCTTAAATATTTTTGTTGGGTATTTGAGGTTGAACAAGGCATGTCAAAGATGGGGAGATTTCAAGTATTCTAAAACGCACAGCTAAAATAGCCAATTATTATGGGATCTTGGAGCCTTTTGCCAGCAGTTCATAATTCGCAGATGGCCATCCATTTTGAATGTCTCCCAGTGCCTGGGCATTCTCCTTTTATGGAGGAACTTCATCCACGCTGTTCAATGAGAACACGTGTTGTTGGATGCTTTTTGACTGCTGGATTCATCTGGCGACCTGCATTCATCCTCTAACTCTTCACAATTCACATATTCGGCCTCAGGTATTAAGCAAATCCTTTTCTCTTCTTCAGCTCATCCCACTGATTTTAGCGGAAACATTTCTCCCAAGAAAATCACACACCACTTTCCTATTTTATTATTTTTCTCTTTTAATAAGATATTACTCCTCCGATCCTTAATATAAGACCCATTTAACTAATTTGATTAGATTAAGGAAGTTAGGTAAGTTAGTTAATTATAAGAAAAGTGACACATTTTTCCTAAAATACCACAATCATCTTTCTTAATATCCCCTCTCCTTTTTATACTTGATTATGGTTGAAGGAGTATCCATAGGGATAATTTAGAGAAAATTAATAAATATGAGAAATGGGTCCTATATTTAGGACTAAAACCAACTTAAGAATTGGGTCCTATATTAAGGACCGGAGGAGTATAAAATTAACAAAATTTACTCGCAGGAAGTTTCCGCGTAATCTTCCCCAAAATATGCATAATTCACCTCCCACTCTAAAAACACGTGCATCTAAAAGAGCCTGACACGTAGCAAATAAAATGATTATGCTGCATCCCCGGCATAAAAGGCAATTGGTTTTTGCTCTACTTATATTACACAGACAAAAATTAGTTGTTTTTTCAATCATATATCCTAAACTAATAAAATCTGCGTTGACAAAAAAAAAGGGTGGGAGAGAGAGAGAGTAAAATATCACAAAGACACTCCGGGTCGGAAAAATTCTTTTCGAGCAATCAAGTCTTTATTTAATTTTTTTTTGGAAAATAAATAAATAAAAGGGAGCAAAGGAAGAGGGATTCTGCACTTGAGGGAAATGGAGAAGGTGAGGGATTCAAAGGTATAATGATTGAATATTTGCAAGTGGGAAAACCACCCGTAGCCACCTTCTCCACAATCCATTTGCATGTCCCACCTACCCTCCCCCACTTTTATCTTCACTCTATCCCTTCTTTTTTCTAGACCAAGATTTTATTTTGATATATAGTTCAATCCTTTTAATTTATCTCTTTATAAACACACACACACACATCTTTTCGAATTATTCGAATTAAATAACGTGGCCATTAATAGTTGGCTATTTTAGCTGTGTGTTTTAGAATAATTGTAATAATTAATAGGAAAAAATATATGTTTTTGGGTTAGTTTGGATATATTACTTTCGGTCTTAATTATATAAACGAGATCTTATAATTAAGACCGGAGGTAGTACTACTGTAAGACATGGAAGCGGAATTCCAGTAATGAGTAGTTTAGAATGATTCATGGGGTGAGATAAGGAAGGATGTTGGAGCGTGAAATTGGAGGTTATGAATGTCGATAAGGAAAGCATAATGAGGGGACCGACCTCGGTTGACTGATTAATGTGAGAACCAATCATGAGACGGCACAAATATGTGCGCCCATTCGCTCATTCTAAACCAGCGGCACAGTAATTTAGCATCACGCTTCTAAATCTCTCCATCTGGTCTTGTGTGAATCAGCCTATGGGAATGGGACGGAACAAGCACATATGGCCTAATCGCATTGACTCTCTCGCTTCCCCACAGGAATGGTCATTATTATAGTAATGTAGCTTTGGATCCTTAAACTTGACTTTAATTAAGTGTATGTTATTTTATGTTGTTGGCTATATCAGAGATGCTCCCACTTGCCGCAAAATTCAAACCCCAACCCTTGTCCACTGATGCTCGCTCCTCACTGGTATATTTAATTATTTTATATTTGATCAGGGCTTAGTGCGATCTCTCTTGTTAATTACTTGGTGGACCAATTTCTTATGATTATTCCTAATGCTCTCCACTTCACGGATTACGTCTCTCTTTGGGTCACCTATATTCACTATATATTCATGCAATTTTTTATTCACATATAGATGGAGTATTGCTTTTGGATCCAAACTCTGATCTCTCTTCACTTGGAATTTTAAATTTTCAACTTTCCGTTTGTTTATTTAATAATATTTGAGGTGATGGTGTGGGATGGCCTGAAACGGCAAAGAGAATGTGGGCGATATAGTAAGGCAAGAAAAATGTAGGTGGAATGGGACTGGGGAACAGAATGAATGGATGGAGGAGCTGAAAAGCAACATATGATGGTGAGGAGGAGGGGGGAGGGGAGGGCCAAAATGTCAAATTAAATTGTGATTAAGGTTACGCGCTTTGTCTGTCACATTATTAAGTTGACAATCAGAGTCATTGTTTCAAAGTCGTAGCTTGATGTCATTTCTTTGCTTCGCATGCCCTCCTTCTTATTTTCCCCACTCAATCCATACACGCAGCCATCGGTACAGGGCTACCCAACCAAAAAAAAAAAAAGGAAACAAAAACGCCCACTGGGTTATTGATAAATTCATCCAATTAAATTAAAGCATCATCATCATCTTGTAACTAAATAACCCATTCACCCCTCAGTGGGACTTTGGCCCGATGGAATAAAAGCCTGCCCGACACGGGGGAGTTTGAAACTGCAGGTGTATGCGTTTAATTCTTTCTCTTTCTGGTTTTTAATACTCCTCTAGTTTTTAATATAAAATATATTTAATCATTTTGATTAGACTATAAAAGTTAGGTAACTTAGTTAATTATAAAAAATATGACATATTTTTTCTAAAACACCATAATCATTTTTTTAAATATTCTCCCCCCTTACTTTACTTTTTTTATTATGGTTGAGGAATTATTAATAAGGGTAATTTGAAAAAAATTAATAAACACGAGAAATAAGTCCTATATTAATTTAAGACTAAAATTAACTTAACAATTAGGTTGTATATTAAAGACCGGAAGAGTATACAAGTTACTTGTACTTTTATTTTGAGTATACAAGTTACTTGTACTTTTATTTTGATCTTAAATGCAAAGCCTTGATCTACACCATCTCTCTTATTTACTACTTCTCTTACTACTCCCTTCCGTCCGTTCCTTATTATAAGAGAACAAAATACTAAATTACTGATAAAAAATAGTTAAAATTAGTTGATGACATTAATATGTAAAAAGTATACTATTTTTTTCCAACAATGCCCCCATTAATAAGGAGAGAGTATGAGAGAGAACATTAAATTATTAAAAGAAAGAGAAGTAGGAGGGAGGGAGAGTAGAGTTTGAGACAAAAATAGGGTAAGATAGAAAATTAATACACAAAAAATAGGGACAACTTTTAAGTGTCTCATATATATGGAAACATGCTATAAACATCAAATGTCTCTTATAATAAGGAACGGAGGGAGTATTTTTTTCTCAAATTTATTTATTAAACTGATAACAACATAATGTTAGACGTGGCCTTTGTTTAATTAAAGGCTTCCTGCAGGTACATATCTGTTTTTGTTACTTTTTGCTGTGAATTCAAGATGCCTGGTGAAGTAAAAGTGAGCAGAGGTAAATTAACTTACCAATTATTCTGCCCAGCATCGAATCTTCCCACAAGCCTAGTGGCGTTGCTTTTTGTTACTTCAGAATAAGTCTGCTGTTTGTTCACTTTATAACTAATTGCTTCCCATATTAGCTTATTATTTTCTTACAGCGTGTCTTGCTGCGGCAATCTTTTCTTGTTTAAACACGTGTTTCGGTTGCTTCCTCCTCCTCCATTGCCCAAACCAGAATCAAAACCCTGGGCACCATGAATTATTGCAAAATTTTGACAGAGCATGGCCATCTTAGATGCCCAGGCTTTATGACAACTTTGATTTTGATATTTGAAGGGAGTATGTTCAGAAACCTTGACTTCTTTGGAATCAAAATTTTCAGTGCAGAAGCTACTAAGTTAGATCATTAATATAAGATCTAGTTGATTAATTTGAGTATATATTAAAAAATTAGCTAAGTTAGATATTATAAGAAATAGGCGTTGTCTTTTCAAAATATCCTTATTAATCATGTATATTAATTAGAAGTATTATTAAATGAAACATTTACCATGTACAATTATTATAAAAACTATTTAGAAAACAATGAATAAAAATTAGACAAAATAAACTATAGTCTTATATTTAAGATAATTGGTATATTAAAGAGTCCGAGGTAGTATTTCAGATTTTTATAAAGCCTTATCGCTGATGAAGCCTTTTCCATAGCAAGGAGATAACATCGTCGAGGTTGGAGAGTTGGAGCTCGTAGGTCGTGGCTGGGAAATGACCTGGGATTTTTTTTTTTTTCGCGCTTTGAGTTTAGTAACCAACACAGAAGAATATCCTTGTAGGTTATTGTCCCGGCTCCGGCCCGGCTGTGTTGCATTTGTGGGTCGGATCTTGCTTGTCTGTGATGTTCTGTACATCGGTTTGTACGACGTTTATGGCGTTTTTTTTCCCGCCTCCTTCATGGGCCAATGTCACAGACAGCTTTCTGTTCGTAAGGAAATATGGTGGGCTCGGATTAGAGTCAAACCTTCCATTTCTTTCCACCTGCCTTCTGATCCATTTACAGAGTATTATTCATTGATTTTTAATATATATATATAAGTTCTGCAAAAGTTAATGAAATATTTTCATAACTAATTTTTAAAATTGTTTAAATAATCGTTTTCCCATCATCAATCCATTCCTGTGAACCATACAATCGATAATAATTGTTTTAATAAAAACTTTATAACAGCGCGTACCACAGGGAAAAAAAAAAAAAACAAATAAAAAAAGAATGTAGCATGGCAGAAAGGCACAAAACCGTGCATCTGTGAATTGAGAGGACCACACGGCACCATTAATTGATCGCAACCGGGTGTTCTTCTCCGTTTCCCCCTGAGTAGGTTTTATCTTGATGCTCATCTCGTGTTCACCTCGTTTCCTAACGCCCACAAACAAATTTTAATTTTAA